>NC_081407.1:619406978-619707478 GCF_030272615.1 Cryptomeria japonica
GGGCACCGTTTTCATCAAGTCCATTGATGCCTCCACCCATTGCAAGAATGCCACCTACCTATGTGAGCAAATAGAGGAGGTGATTGAAGATGTGGGTGAGGAGAACGTGGTACAGGTGGTGACCGACAATGCAGCAAATTATGTTGCTGCGGGTAAACTTTTGATTACAAACTAATTTTGTTTGCAAATTAATTACTATCTTGTAGTTTGTACCTCCATTAATTACAATTTACAATGCAACAAATTATGTTGCTGCAGGTAGACTATTGATGGAGAGGCACCCATCTATAGTTTGGACTCCATGTGCTGCTCATTGCATTGACCTCATGTTGGAGGATATTGGAAAAATCCCATGGGTCAAGACATGTGTAGAAAGGGCAAGAAATGTCTGCATATTTGTATATAATCATTCATGGGTGTTGGCTCTTATGAGACAATACACAGAACAAAAGGAGTTGCATCGTCCAGGAATCACAAGATTTGCCACAAACTTCCTCACATTGCAGTCCATGCTTAGGTCTAAGCCTGCCTTGAGACGTATGATTGTTGGTGAGGAGTGGTCTTCCTCATCCTATGCTACCACCCCTGCAGGGATAGAGATGGCAGACTGCATTTTTGATGAGCAAGGCTTTTGGGTCCCTTGTGATGAGATAGTGAAGGTAATTTTTTTATAAATTCTACAATTTAGCTTCATGTTTTATAACTTATTATATGTATTCTCTTATTTGCTCATTTTTCTAAATTACACAATATTTTCAATTTTGTAGTTTGTTAAGCCCTTGGTGGTTTTGTTGCGAGTTGCGGATGGAGATAAGCCCGCAATGGGCTATATATATGAGGGCATGGATAGGGCGAAGGAGGCCATCAGATTCGTCTATGGAGCAGATGAGAGCAAGTATGGTCCCATTTGGGAGATCATTGATAGGAGATGGCATCATCAACTACATAGGCCCATCCATGCGGCAGCCTATTATCTGAATCCGGCATTCCATTTTATCCCTTCTTTCAAGGCTGATGCGGAGGTCCTTAATGGGCTATATGCAATCATGGAGAAGATGGGACCTGCTGGTACTTCTCAGATAGACCTTTTTCGAGAGCTACAGATGTTCTCAGATGCACAAGGGGAAACCTTCTCTCGTCCTGTCGCCAAAGACAGTAGGACAACTATGATGCCAGGTAAAAATAAATTGTTAGGCTTAATTTTAGTTTTATTCAATACTATATTGTAACTTGTTAAATGAGTTCATGAGTGAGACTGATTTTATTTATTTTTCTCATTTCAAACTCAAATCATTGGTGGAACTTTTTTGGCCCAGAGACACCAAATGTTCAGAAGTTGGCCATTCGTATCTTGAGCCAACCATGCAGCGCATCAGGTTGTGAGCGCAATTGGAGTATGTTTGAGCACATACACTCCAAGAGGCACAATAGATTATCTGTGGAGAAGATGAATGATCTCGTCTTTGTTCACTACAACCTCTGCCTGAGAATGAGAAAGAATGCAACAGTTGACATGTCTCCTATCATTCTAGATGAGGTTGATCTTGAAGCAGAGTGGGCCAATGAGAATCAGACAGCTCCTAGGACTCCTACAGCTATATTTAGTGATGATGACATTGATTGGATCGACCAGGTAGATATAGAGGCTGAGGCTGTAGCCATGGCAGAGGAGGAGCAGAGAGCACGAGCAGAGACAGGAAATACTGAGACTCAGAGTGACACACCTGTTCCTGATGTTGGTGAGCATGACACAGTCGTTCCTGATGTTGGTGAGCATGGCATGGTGTCACGGGGAGCGACTATGGCTGCTGAATCATCCAGGACCTACTTTAAACGCCTTCGCAGGGGGCCAGGGCGAGAGGGTGCACGGCCCTCTCAGCCATAGGCTTGTACACTTGTAGTTGTATTTAGTATTTACTATTTACCTTTGGTATTTGTATGAAACATTTGATGATCATCATATGATGACATGGATTTTTTATTCCATGAGTTTTGTAATATTGTATACATTTGACAATATTTATATATCTATGTTTCTTATTTTCTTCAGCTACAATTTGCGTTTATGCTTATGTGATTGATGTATACTTGTGTATGTAATCAAATGAGCCGAGTTTAATGATGTTTTTGTGTCTTTAAGGTGTATTCAATAAAGGGTGTCTGAAACAAGTTTTAAATCTTTAAAAATCTCTAAATTTCTTGAGTTTTTCACTTTCCCGAGACCAGCCGAGTCTGGAGCCGAGTCTGACGCCGAGTCCGAGTCCGAGTCGGCCTTGCCGAGTCCGAGCCGAGTCCGAGTCTCGTTTCATTGATATACGTATAAAAGTGATAATGCCAATAAGATTTATATTTGTTAACAATAGGAGAATCAGATTTATCTGACAATTATGCTTAATTTCATTTATTTACATAGTTATTCATAATGCATGAGAGATTAGCATACAAAGACCTAATCCTTAATCATTCTTTATTTTCCCTCATGGGGATAGGTTGGTTTTGTTAGAAGGGTAGTAATTCCATCCCAAAAGAGGTGAGTCCAAGAGGTGGTATGGACAAGTGTTCCTGAAACCCTTGGGCCTATTTGTGGAGAATGGTTTCCTAGTGCCCTAACAAGTAATTCCCATCCTCCATTAGGGTTGATAATTAGGAAAGGATTGGGAGCTTAAATATGGTAATTATCGCTTGTACTATGAATGCTAATTTGGTCTATTAATTTTGAATTCAACTCCTTGATTTTTTTATTTTGTCTATGGCAACGGTAAGTTCTTCCTCAAGATCTGTTATGGTATCTTCCTTGCTTTCAATCTTTTCAATTTCTTTATTCTCACACCTTGGAGCTTCTTCTTGTTTCTATGGCCATGAAGAGAATCTCTTCTCTATCACCTTCCAAAAAGCTTTCATCACTTTCTGCAAATGAACTATTACTCCCTCGAGCATATAGGCTCTTCTTGTGTCTTCGAAAATTCTTCTTCTCGGATTTCACTTGAGTGTATTTCTTGTTATAATGACTTTTCTTGTCTTTTCCCTTGTAGTAATATTCTTCTTCCTCTTCACTGCTTTCACTTCTAATTAGTGGACATTTGGCAGCAAAATGACCTATGTTACCACAATTAAAGCATTTGAGGGTATGCTTACCTTTGCATTTAGTGGATCCTTTCTTGAATATCCTTGCCAGATATGATTCCTCTTCTTCGCTTGAACATTCACTTGAGCTTTTGTTCTTTGTTCTTCTAGATACTTTGAAGGTTGCTTCCCATTTTGATGGTCTTTCTCCAATCCTCATTTCAAATGCAGTGAGGATCCCATGCAACTCGTCCTTTGTCATTTTGTCTAAATCTCTCATCTCTACAATCACCAATACTTTGGAATCAAATCTATAGGGTAAAGTTCTTCGTATCTTTTGAACAATTAAAGATTCATCAATTGATCACCAAGACCCGTTCGTGTTAACAATCTCATCAACACGAAGAAAATATGCAGCTATGCTCTCATTTTCTTTCATTTTGAGGCTTTCAAATTATTGTCGATGGATTTGCCACTTATTATCCCACATATCCTTCATTGTTTAGCAATGCATGACCTTTACAAATTTAGATTTGGCTAGACCACATAATATTGCATTCTTGGCTTTGGCGTTATTCTCACTATCTCTTTTTCCGGCTTGATCTGTTGGGGAAGTAGCAAGTGGTGTATAGCCTTTTTCAACAAATTGCCAAATTTCGTACCCTAGGGCATTCAAATATGTCTCCATCCTTATGCTCCAAAAGGCATAATTTGTCCCATCAAATAGAGGTGCCTAGTATGATGAGAAACTATATGATTCTTGCTCAGCCATGTGTGTTCTAAAAAATCTCCCTTCAAGCAATTAGGCTTTATAGAAGGACCACACTCTAATACCAATTAAAGAAAACACCCACACTTACATTGGGGGTGTTGTGTCATACCCCGCTTGAGACTAGGGCAAAATATCAACCACAGCTTAAATAATCAAAAACCTGGGCGTTTTAATAGATGCAAGGCTGACCCAAATAAATAATAAAGTTTGGCTATAATTATCTAGGCACGGCTGACTAGATTAAGGCTGAGCAAGGATTAATAAGCGACTACGTTTTGAGGGCCAACCTAGACTGAAAACTATGAAATTTATTTAAATTCATTAAATTTAATAAGGGCCGGCCTAGGGCAGCGTTTGGAGAGGTTGTATCTTTCCAAAGTTTTTGTCCCTTCCCAATTTAAGGGGTATAAAAGAGTTGAAGCCTGGTATCTGAATAAAGGAATATGGAAAAAAAAATATAAGTAATCAGATCTGCTAATAGGCAGAGGTCTGATTTTATTAATTGTCAGCCCAGCCAATATCAAGAAATAAGGGAGGAGAGCAGAAATCCTTATACCTGGAATCTGCATTCATCAAAGGTATCAATGAACAGCAGAAACTCTCATATGCAGCGATCAGACCTAATCAGAGCAGTAACATATTAATCTCCTGTGTAATGTCCCCAATTTTGAGTAATAATTAATTAAATTGATTTTTATTAAGTTGTCAACAAAATAAATAAAATGTATAAATGATGACTTAATATTAATTAATTTAATTAAATAATAATAAAGTAAAAAAGTATTATTATAATATCACTTTATAAAATATATTTCTCCAGCAAGTCGGCCTATCTTCTAGATTCTTCTTGGAGATCTTTATAAGGGGTTTGTGATGATGTTTTGGGCATGCTTAGGATTTGATAAACGAATATTGATTTTCTGGGGACGAAAACCTTCAGGAGTGTCAGAAGAGCTGGACGAAACCCTAGTGTTGGTGGTTTTTTTATTCAACCCTCAATCCTAAGGATCTCATCACATCTCAAGTTAGGGAAAGAACCTTCAATGTGGTCTCAAAATTATCAATAGACTAAGGACAGGAAATTCCAACAGTAACAAGGCTTGACTATGCCTTCTTCACTTTGAGCTCCATCATACTCAGGAGGGTGTTCCTAATTGGGTCTGCATTGATAATAACCTAACAATATCTCTGCCTACAGGCTTGTGAAAGATGGATTATTCTCAGATTCATTAGACACTTATACATTACTTCAAATTCAAGCTTAATCCCATTCATCGCGCCTTTCAGAAAATTTGAGAACAAATAATTTGAAATAACTTATGAAAGAGGAAAGGATTAGAAGAAAGATTAATTTGATTGAAATTGTTTTTGAAACAAATTTTGAACGACAATAGGCCAGTGACTATCCCAGGGCATTGAGTCAATTCCTAGGTTACGAATACAAACCCAAAAAGTAAATTATTTCAGATTAGTGAGCCTTTTAAACATTAATGTCTTACATTAACGCAGCTCCTTTTGCTATTACATAAACCATTCTTGTTAATCCATAACATATTTCTCAAATTCACTGTAATTTGCACATAGACTTTAATTCCTTCCTTGAAGGAAACCCATACGCACAATCACACATTAATAGAAACATGTCAAGACAAATCAAAACATCCTGAATATTTTGATTTATATGAAATCTGAAGATACAAATGGAGACAGTTCCTGCAACAATTTGACAATATGTTCATAAACTAACTGAAATTACTAAAAAATCTATACATTCATCCCCTAAGGAAATTTTCTCCAGCAATAGACAATACATAGCCCTATTCTACCTCCCAGAAAATGAGAAAATTCAGAACCCCTAATACAACCTTGGTATTCCTTTTATATTGGTAAGGAATGCAACAAGCCTCGGGCTATTTACATGTGTCCATCTTACTCTTCTAATTAGCCTTTTCTTTTTAAAAGTTACCAAATGGATCCGTTTGCCTCTATTTTGTCCTGATGGGTAACTGTCTGGATGCCGTGTATGATAGCCATCATGCCCAAATCAGAGAGCATCACTGGAAACTAACCAACACACCAACCACGTCACCACCGACCATGGGTGGTTATAGATACAGAAGATACCATCTCGAGCGGCTTCCGCTACTCGTCCTGGTAGGAGAGAACTTTGAGAGTTTGGGTTAACGGCGCTACCAACCCAATTCCTCAGTGTCCGTGTCACCCAATGTATCCCTACACTTCTGCATCCAAAGGGAAAATTTTGCCGCTAGAGGAAATCTTGTCAAATGCAATCTGTAAAACAGTATTGCATATGCACATTAATCATCTTGTTCCTCCTTGGCAGTTTGGTGCATTTTCAAGCCCCCTTTGATTGTATGACGGAATTTTCACAGGTTTTCTTTTAGGACCTCGACACCTCTTCTGCAACACAATCCATTTCTCACAAGGCTTTGGCATAGCTATAAACATCTTTGAAGCTTAATCTTTAGTCAGGTTAGTCATATGAATCAATGACTTATCCATCCTTACACTGATTTGTATTTAAGGACATCCCTACCATCCTTACAAGCTCCATTGTATACCAATTACTGCAGCTCTGGCTTCACACATGATCATGATCATGAAAATCAGCCTTTCATGATTTTATTCCTTCAAACGTGTGTGAACCATCCTGCACATCCCTGCGATTCCTGAGATCTGTTTTGAGTATAAAACTCAAATATCGGCGTTTTTGGCATGTTTGACTGACCCCGGACCACATTAATGGTCATGATACATTCATATGATAGACCTACCAATCAGTGAATCATGCACCTCACCACACTTGAACACAACTCGAGTCTCGCTGAAGATATTCTAAATATCTTGCCGCGTGCTGAGTTGACAACTCACATTTCCCACAGTCAGCACGCAGCCCACTTCCTCTCTTTACTTGGGTCTCGGTGAAATTAACTTGGGCATCTCACCGAGTTTCGAGTTGCCAAATAGATCTCTGTTCAGCACACAGCGCACGTCTTCTCATCTGCTCGAGACTCGCTGAAGTAGAAAAGACATCCCCACCAAGTCTCGAGTGGTCTCACACACTCATAGCCTCAAGACTCGAGGCTCGTCGATCAGGAAAAGCGGGGCCCACCGAAGGCCGAATATTCAATTCCCTACTACATGACTCAAGACTCGGCCAAACCAGAAAACACATTCTGCCAACTGTTGAGTTTCGTCCCAGGGAACACCTTGGAATAACTAGGTACGCTAAGTGGTCCCACAACACTCGAGACCCACTTCTAATTAAATCCTCAAAAAAGGATTTATTCTTCTTTTGTAAATTACTAGATGAACAATATAGACAAGGATCAAGGGCCAATGACATTTCTCCTCTTCAAATAGTGATTTAAATTAGTGTTGATCAGGGCGCCAAGTTTATCAGTTTTAAAAGAACATTCCCGCCAATTCAACTTCAAAAAGTTTATAGGACCTTGATGTTCTTCAATGGGGTCAAAATTCAGGGCTAACACCTAGTTCTTCCAAAAAGAGGGGATTCATGACAAAGTCCACAGCTGTGCCAAATTTGTAAAGTCTCATGTGGAGACAAATTTGCAGGAGTCCCAGTAATAAAGGATATATTAGGAGTTTGATATTGTGTTTCTTATGGCTATTTGATTAATATCGTGAAGTGTTAATTCTGCAGAGATTATTAGAAAGGTCGATTCAATTAAGAGGAATGTTAAGGTGTCGGGCTACTCTCATTTGGTAAGGGCAAATACTGGTATCGGTGGGAAGTATTGCCAGAGTAAATAATATAATCGGCTCCCTTATATCAGCCGTTGTTCCTGAGGTTTTGCCATGAAAGAAATAAAGATATCTTCTTCACGTGAGGAAGGAATCTGATGGTATTTAGTGTTTGTTCGTATTTGTCTACAATGGGCGATCCTGGCACAGAACTGTTTTTATCCGATAGGGAATTGTTATTTGAGATTTGGGTTGCACGTCAGACCTTTCATATCGAGGACTTGTGACAACGATCATAGCACTGACATTATCTGCAGCAAGCCGCACTTATAACTGGAATTGGGGCTATTCATGAGACTAGAAGCATATTAAAGGTGATACAGCTTCACCGTGGTCAATCGAAGGGTGCTCAGACGTGAAGCTTAATATCGTGGGACAGCTCCAGGTGGATTGGCGACTTTCAACGCCAATGAGTCACTCTGTACTTCGTAGTCAATGCCAGCAGACCAAATATAAGATTTGTATTGATGTATCGCTGTAAGTTGTTTGTATCTGAAGAGTCTGTATAGTTGAATCTTATTGATAATAAATGTTGGTGTTCAATCTGAATGAGATTCAAGGTAAAACCTTTTGCCTATTGATCTAATTTTGATGCATGATAGTACAACAATTCTGCATGGAACAGAAAATTCTATTCAAAGTGTGTCACGGATATTTCATCCTGTATATGCAGAAATAGTCATATTACTTATGTATATGTATCTACATCAATTGTATCTATATGTTTATACCAGTTGTATGCAGATATGAATGTCTGAATTTAACATGTATATCTATACATTTAATAATATGATTTTCTACTTGCAATGATTGATTATGGTAGGGCAATGAAAGGAATGCAAGGAGGGGAACAGCTATGGATCCCTCACTAAGCACACCATGCCATCTAGATGGCAGAAAGGCCACATGGGGCCAAGAGGGAGAGTTTCCACTCTTGGGCCTAGGGTAGAAGGTCATTTTAAGGGCACCCTATTGCAGTTTCCCCTACAAATCCTATTTTGATCAATTGTTGAGAGGGATCCTCAGTCATAAGAGAGTAAGGAGGATGGCATGATGAAGGGGAACAGCTATGCTGACCTCACTAGGTACACCACCTCATGAAGATGGCAAAAGGCCACATGAGGCAAAGGGGGGCAGTGTTTCCACTCTTGGGCCTGGGGTAGGGGATATTTTTGGGCACCCTATCATGTCTCCTATCCCAACCACCGTTATGGTTGAACCCCACATAATTGCTCAGATTTGTTATATGTTATGCATATATGTTCTCTTTAACCCTAGAAATGGATGTATCTCATGAATTATATCTTCATTGTTATCAAACTTGGTCGTAAGCTTCTAAAACAGACTTATCGTATCTTATTCTTGAGTGGGATTTATATCTCTAACTATATTATACTCTCTGTATCATTTTGGATTTGTGAATTTAGGGCAAAATATAAGTTGATTCAGAAAAGGGACATTACAAATAAGACAATTTTCCTCCTATTTAAATTTTAGCAATCACAAAGCAATAAATACAAGATCGATCTAGCAATAAAGAACACAAAATGCACACACAATTTTACGTGGAAACCCTTGCAGGAGAAAACCACGGCAAAATCTTGCTTGTATATATCTTCTTACAATTTTGAAGGCACCAACCCACAAGAGACCCCAATCTCTTCTATGTAGAGGTACCAACCTCAAATACTGCTTCTTCAAAAACATGAAAAAATTCTGCTATAACTCTGCTTGTAATTTACTTGAAAGTCTGCTATAAAATCTGCTCTTAATTTGCCTCAAACATCTGCTCTTAGGGCTGCTCCAATTCGCCCTTAAGGTCTGCTCCAATTCACCCTTAAGGTCTGCTATAAATCTACATTTAAGTCTTCTATTAATGAGAATCATCTTCGTTGAATTGCTTGAGAAATGAACTACAAGTGACCTCTATTTATATCCCTCCAAATGCAATCTTTCACCAATGGTTATGGCTCCTCAACTACATCGGCCAGCATCATAATAATTTTTTATTTATTCAAATTGCATTTGCAACTAGGTTGGCCAGCAGCATAAAAGATTTTATAATTAAAAACTTCCTTACCCAAAGATGGGCGCTTTCATCTAGAGGGTCGGCCAGAACCAACATCAAGAGGAGGGTCAGCCCAAAACTGCAAGATCAGCCCAGCAAGATTGTCTTTTATTTTTAATTTTGAACACTCAAGGTCAACCCTAGCAAGTCATTATAATTTTGTCTATTTAAGGTAAATTAAAATCTCTGAGTTGGGCACCAAAACTAGATTCAGTCTTCCATTACTTTGCTCATAAATCTGCTCATTCAAACTTTGCCCAAAATGCCACTGATAACCCTTTGACACAAATGACAATAAATCCAACAATATATTCCAAACTTGAGAAAACAGTGGCTGCTATAATAGCCCAATTTATCAATAGCATCTTCCTAAGAAACAATTTATATGAGAAACATGATTCATGATTCCCTTTTGAAAACAAACTAGCAGTGTGTGTCATGTACTATTTAAAGTATCTAACAACATAGATCTAGACTAAATTTTGCCCATATAACTGGGTTGTCTAAGTCTATCTGGCCAACCAGTCTTTTGAAGTAGTGTTAATGCGTGATTCAAAAACCATTGTCAAAGTATGACCCCATCCATGAACTTTCTGGTATATCCAAGTGAGGAAAAGAATTCATAAATTTGCACTTTAGCCAAAATAACCAAGGTAATTATGTATGCACTAAAAAATCAGAAGATGATATTATGGGATTCAAGATTCATGGTATAAAACAAGCCATATCAACATAATCTCAAATTGCATTTACTATACCTTTCATTTCTACAAATAATTTAACAATATTTAAATGTTGAGGAAGAAGAAAATATGGGGGCAATGGAGGGCAGAGAATTTTAATCCATTGGGTGTAAAGAATGCTATCTCATTTTGAGGAGTGCAGTGTTGCTTCAAAGAATTCACCTTACGGTATGGCCACCTTGGGATACCATTATCACGACATATCTTCTTCAAAACACTACTACAAACACCTGCATTGCATGAACTAACAAAAATAAATTCCAGAAATCTGAAAATTGTATCTCATCAAGGCAAAAATTATTGGGAACATCAAAGATATGAAATATATGGGTGCCATACAAAACAACTAAAGTGATAACATGCAAGCATCTGGAATGAACATGGCAGTAAAGATATATCATAATTTAAATTTCTCGAAAAGAAGCTTTTCATCCATTCAAAAAAAAACAATATGCTCAACAAATTAAATAAAGAAAATTAGAAAATATTATAACACAAGTTATCTTTGATTGTTTAAAATTGTCTTCTAGAATATTCTTGTAAATATTTACAACTATTATGGCTGGCCTAGCATCTTAGATATACTCCTGTGCAGAAATCAAAAAATTAGACAGTTGAAGGAAAAAAAATACTAATCATATAAGGTAGTCTATAATTGTAAACAACGCCAATTGATATTATGTATATTATTAATATTTTAAAGGTTTCAATCAACAATGCATAAATCATCCATCTAGAAACAATCTAAAAAGCTTTCTAGCTCAAAACCTCTCTTGCAACTTTAATATTCACAGTTTCCTCTGCATTTGTATATGCACATGATGACAAAAATACACTTTTGAAAAAACCTTGGCTTGCAATACGGTCAACACAAACACTTACAATCTTGATCTGTCATGTTCCCTTTTCCATAAGATTCCATATTAACCCATAAGCCCATTTTTCATTTCCTATGGGCTTAGGGAAAGTAAGTTAGGGAAGTGTAAGTGTTTACATTGAATGTCCTGATTATGGAGCCGTGGCTGTTATATAATAATCTGATCATTTTACTAATGGTGGTGGCCAAGAATTGTGTGCAGGTATATTTTAGAGGGAAAGGAAAAGAATTTGAAAAGTGCATATTTAATCAAGATAGGGTTTGAGAGAAAACATGTTTGTTTATCCATTTATTCCACTCAAATAAATTGGACATCCTATTCATCTACCATTGGAGATTGGAAGACAGAAATCTCCTGATTTATATAGCTGGTTAGTGGATGGAAACCAAGTTGTGTCAATCTCATACAAGGATTGAATTTGGGCTTCATTGATTTGTTGTTCGAGCAGCTTCTACAACACCTATTTGTCTAAGATTTAGGCGGCTCTCTTAGCACCTAGGAATTGTAATTCTATTTTTTACAGATTTGCTATATTTCTGATAATAATATTGCTGCAGTTGTTCTTGAAAGTTCTGGAAAACTGAATTATCTATAAGTATAATTCTCGCTGTAATAAGAGAATAAACCTGTTTTGAGAACTATTGTATCATTTGTTAATTTTGCAAGGGTTTATCATTTATTTTTGCATATGTTGTTAGGTAATTCATCTGTTGCGGTAGATCTGATTTGAACTAAGATTTGAACATTGGTTTCCCATGGAGTTAAATCATTTAGAAATATACAATATCCCTACTCAGGGATATTACACGATCATTGGGTTCCTGCTGTTACTCAAAGAGAAAATATTAACAACCAATATTATACTACCTATAAGGATCTAATCCATATTATCAATGTTGATTTGTTGCCATTTCCCATAAGAAAGTGTCTGCATGTAACTCCGCTATATTTTCTCACATTGTTGTCAAGCAAGAACCTACAATCCATGCCTTAGTCCATAATACATATAGTAGTGATTGTGCTTATGAAACACATTATAAGAGGAAACCAACCTTTCTTAGTCATGTTCTTTGGTAAATCATAATGGTAAATATATTATGGTATATTACCTGCGTTTTCCCCTATTAGGTAATGGGCATGCTTAAACCCCTTTGAAGATTCATTCTCATTGGAGGATAGCTAAATTGTTGCAACTTGTGTCCTTCAGCTAATAGCATGGCATGATAAAAACTTAAGAAGCCCTAACATTTTTATGATTTTATCTGATGAAATAACTTATGAGTCCGCAGAAACATCCATGAGTCATCAAAAGGATGACATAATAAAAAACTGCCATGCCCTAACATTTTTAACAGATGAATCTTCTGTCATATTCAAATGAAAAACAGAACAGACACCATAATTTGGTTTTTTTACCTCGATTACTGCAGTTATAGATGAGGGATGATGATTTCATGGCATAAGATTTAAGCATTTCTTAGTTTCAACAGCATCACGATCTGAAAAGCACACAGAAAATACTGAGAGAGGAAGGGGGGGTGAATCAGTATTTTAACTTTTTAAAAACTTTAAACCACAGAGATTAAAACAGAAAGTAGACAATCAACACAGGAACACAGTATTTCACATGGAAAACCCTTTCAGGTAAAATCCCATGGCAGATCAAAATCTTTTCCTTAAAAGAGCACCAACTCTGAAATACAGAAAGTGAGCACCAACTCACAGAGGGCACAAACTTGCAAAGGGCAATGACCCCTTTAGAAGCACCAACTTCAAAAGAGCACCGGCTCCTAATTACTGAGACAAAAATTTTGATAGAACAAGAAGACAGAAACACTAGCACTTCAGACTAATGAACCTATTACGTATGTCTATATACCACAGCCCTCAATTAACAACTACTTTTCTCCTTTTTCTGATCACTCCAACCTCTGACCTGACCTTTTGATATGCTTTTCTTCAATACATGACGCCAATTCCATCAATCTTCCATTTTTTATGCATAACTTCAGAAAGACTTATAATTTATCAACCATCAATCAATCTTCAGACCCCCGATGCCTTCTTTATTTCAACTCCCTGACTGAGGTTTCAAAAAAAACTTTCTTTTTTTCAACTACTCCTGTTCACAGCACTATATAGAACTGACGAGAATCATCACAAAATTCTGAAAACGGTTGCTCATATAAATGTCATTCACAGCACTCTCCCAGATAAAATTTAGTTGAGCATACGTTTTCCTTCAGAGAGATCCTCATGTCAAAACAATCAGAACAGTTATTTATTGTTGCCAGGCCCACGAAATAATTTTAGAGATAATAACATTTACGTTTCCACACACATCATGTCAAAAAAAAAACACTTTTCTGAAGAAAGAAAGCTGTATATGAAATACGACATACACTCTACTCTCATCAGAAAAAATGTTTAGCAATGTGCACCCCGTTTTTATTTCAGAACACCAACAAAAACAAAACCCGACTTCACACTACTAGTGATATTCTCTCATCCATAAAAACGCAGTCCACCAATACGTATGAAAAAAGAGACAGGAATCGATTTTCCGTTTTTTTTAATCCTTTGTCACTATTCAAAGGCTTTTATGTTTTTATCTTCTAACACAACACAGCATCTTCAATAAAAAGGATTAGATTTTTTATTGACAGATCTTCACCAAAAACTTTTTTAATGCCCAAGATAAGGTAAGATTCACACAACACAAAAGAGAGAACCCATTCAAAACGTCGACATCAAAACAGAGTGAACAGAGCAACACCATAATGCGAGGCTAACAAAAATTTTCTAGAGAACGTCTCTGTTCAAAAAGACGTTATACAATTAAGCGCTGACAAAAAAAACTACTGAAGAACATTCAAGCCCACGTTTTGATGAAACAATTTGCTCAACAAGTGTTGAGGTAAAAGATATGATTCTTCAAACTCAACTAAAACTATTTATTAACAGTTTAACACAATTGCATAAGAATCGATAAACTCCAACCAAAAAACATGGCACATGATCTGACTTATCACAAGTCAGCAAACAAACAGCTAGCTGATGTAGACAACCAACAAGGAGAAGTAGACAAGCAACCAGCTTAAGCACACACACAAGCTGCTCGACCAAACAAGCAAACGGCTCAACCAGACAAGCAAGCAGCTCAACTGAAATTTCAATTCAATCTTTGAACCTCATCAACTGACCTTTGACATCAATGAAAAAATGTTCAACACGATCAACCACCTTAAGACAATTGTTCTTCTCAAAAACTGTCAATATGCATCTCATATTGGGCACCTAGCTTGATTGGCAAGAGCAAACTGTGGTAGGCATGAGGTCACAAGGTCCAGTCTCCCCCCAACCCACATGGTACTAGACGGCATGTCACACCAACGTCACCGATCACATTGAAAAGTTTGTCCGGCACACTACAATTTATAGGGGGAGGGCTACCTAATTCTTGCAATCTAAAAATAAAAAACATGCATCTCATTAAGAAGATTATGAAATGCTAACTTTACATCCAAATAAAAAAGAGGATTATCAAAAGTTTGGAAATTATTCCCATCTTATTTTGAGTTTGTTTCTTGCCCATGATTGGATATTCCCTATATTATCTTGCATGTGGCAATTTGGGATCCACCCTTGGACATTCTTTCAGCACAATCTTCCTCCCTTCATCTTGAAATTTCAGCTCCATTGATTTCAAGTTCAAAGTGATCTCACCTAGTGAACGAAGCCATTGCATACCAAGAACAACATCAATGTCTCTAGTACTCACAACATAGAAATCATCACTGACTTCATCGTAGCCCAATAGGAGTCTCCTCAAGAAAGACATAGTGTGACCATTAGCAACCATGACTCTAAAGCCACCAAACTTTTTAGACCTGAGCCCTCTTTGTGCTATAATGCCTTCATCAATGAAATTATGCATAGCACTTGTGTCCATAAGAGCAACAATTTCCTGCCCTTTCAAAATCCCTCTAATCCTAAAAGAATCATTCCTTTTTAGATTTGAGAGTCTAGCAAGGGTACCTCCACTTCCTCAAACTCTTCTATTGATTCTTCTTCCTCATTTTTCTTTATTTCAGCTTGCTGGTCTAGAATTTCTGATTTAGAATTATTATCTGAATATGCCTCTAATTGACAATAATTCCCTTTCTCATAACACTTATGACCTAGGGCCCATGGCTCCTTGCACGTAAAACAAAGATTCTTCTTCTTTAGCTCAATTTTGAGGTCTTCATCCAACTTCTTTGAAGAGAGTTCTTTTGGCCGATTCGACTCCTTACTATCATGATTCCTTTACCTCTCGTGATGAAATGATAGCATGTTTGATCAAATGAAGCAAGAAATTTGTGACAAGGATCCTAGATTGCATTTCTATGAGGAGCATGTCAAGCCTATTATCGCAAAGAGGTGGAACACAACGAACACCTCTCTTCATATGGCTACCTATGCTCTAAATCCCAAGTGGTATGCACCTAGAGTTGGCTGAGTCCTTCCTTCTGAAGATGATATGGTAATGGAGGGTTTATGAAGGCCCTTATAAGATGTATAGCAATGAGGAGGCAACCATACTTCAAGAGCAGTGTCTTCAATTTTTCGATCTTCAAGGTCCTGAATTCAGCAAACTAAAAGCTAGAATGGATAAAGCCACCATTGCACAAAAAAACACCATTGGATGGTAGAAATTTCATGGGAAGGACATACCAAAGCTATTGCTATTCGTCTAGTCTCACAGATTGCTAGTTCCTTTGCTTCAAAAAGGAATTTTTCCACCTATGGTTTCATCCACCCAATCAAGAGGTACAAGCTTACATCTAAATGGACAAAAAAGCTAGTTGCAGTTCATAGTACCTTGAGACTTCACGACCGAAAAAGTACTGAGTATTGACAAACTCCAGTAGCAAGTTGGGATATCAATCCTGAAGATGTTAGGCAGATCGATCAGGAGGAGGTGCAGTCAGGATTGCTTGGGATTCCATTGGATGAAGCACAACTTCAACCAAAGAGTGACACAAAGTCTTTGTCTTTTGGTATTGATAGCCCAGATGAGATGTAGTTGAATTTTGAAGTCTGACTATTTGAGACTTGAATTTAAACTTTAATTTTTTTATTTTAATTTCTAAACTTTTAAAAATTTAAACTGCTGTTATGCTATTGTCACCATTGAACTTCTGTTCTGATATATTGCTGTCATGATTAAATTTTATTGCTGTTATACTGCTCACGTGATTATATTTGAGTGTCTCCCTTCTATCTCTACTGTTATAGTCCTGTTATTGCTGGATGTCAATATATTTTGAAAAAGTCATATGCATACATACATACATACACGCATGCATGTGCATGCACACGCGCACACAGACACACATTGTCATCCCCTCGCAATCCCCCAAAAATTGCCCTTAGATTGCCATCTCTGAAACACATCCCTTGCGGTCCCCCCATCCCCGTCCCAAAATGGCTCTTCTTACACACACAAGTCACAGCAACTTGCTGTCTTCTGTCTAACTCAGTTTTGTGTACTGTTACTCTAGCTGGCAACTAACTTCAATGACTTCGATCAAGATATTTCAAAAACACACGAAGTAGTTATAAAAGTTAAACAGTCCATCTTCCTCATCAATCAACTGTCTATTTATGACTCCTTATCTGCCCTCTTTGCATGTGTGCACAAGCATCAGTGGTTGTGCTAGGCTTTGCTGACCAATTGACTGCAATATCTCACAACCTGCTCCATTGTGCAAAATTGAGCAAGGTTCTGCTTATTCACAAGACTTAAAGTCTTTATTGCAACTGCACCACACTGTTTTGTGTGCACAAGGTTTGTGCAAGCCACTTGTTCTACTTAATCCTTTTTTATAATGTAGATTGCTCGTGCACATGGATGCTACTACATCGCACTCTTTCCCTCTGTTCATAGGTAAGTTTGTATGGTTTATGAATAGGGTAATGACCCTTGTTTTAAGTTCTTTGGGTGGATGTACATTAAAACAAGAATGGCGCTATGTATGTAAAAGGAGGCTCAATCTCCTTTATTTGATAAAATGTTTCTAAAGATTTAAAAATAAAGAGTATATTTGGTTCTCCAATCCCCATTAGAAGTGTTAATTTTATAAAAAGATTAAATATAATCTACCTTATATCTATTTTCTTTGTAAGCATGTTTGGTGCAGATGAACACCAAAAAAATAAGGAATACAATATTGAATGCAACAACGATGACAATTCCACTAATGGACGGCTGTATAATATGGTTGAACGGAGGAATGGAAATAACAATGAGCACAACTCCAATGACACATTGTACAACCAAGTCAAGCGGTATGTCCAATTGTAAACTCTCGGCAGATTTCAGTAGGTCCTAAAGAAATTCGGTCTAAAGGATGTTAAAAGTCAGCGACATTATCATCATAATATGAAGGGATTCTTAATCTTTACTTTCAGAGCGTTTACCACCGGTGTCTCGAAAGATGGATCATCTTCCAAGCAATATTTACAAGGAGGGAACCTTTAGAGCATATCAGAAATCTTAGATGATTTGTTCTCAGATGAATAACACTATACTATGGATGCATGCCTTGGAGGAAAAGAGAAGCCTCAAAGTTGACCTTTGCTTTGTCTTCTAGCTTCAGTCCAACGCTTCACAATACATAATATGGAATTGTCCCCTGTAACTGCAGCCCATACCTTGTCGATATCCATAGGTCCATGATCACATATTTAAGTGACTGAGGATTTAGGTGCCACTACCTGGTTATAATATTGCGGACTGAAATTTAGTAAGAAAATTTTCAAGCCCTCGCAACCAATATTAGTGTAGGCAATTATTCCAGAAGCTTTTTTCCTCGATAATTAGCAAGGTTTGCAAATTAAATTTGTGTATGGTCCAATAGTCGATGGATTCTCATAATTCAGGAATGAAGTTAATTTGAACGGTTAACCCTTCTCCCTTATGCTACTTCTGCAAAGCAATGCCTGATACTATATTTTACTCACGAAACAATCTTGAATGACTCCTATCGTACTTCCAAAACACAAAATCTATGGTTACACAAAGAGCAGAGCAGAGAAGAGATAGATAGGGTTTGGTAGGGATTTTATTTGGATTCTTTGGAGGTTTTGAAACAAGCCAACCATATATTTGGGTTAAATATAAGGTTGGCCCCTACCAGATGAGCAAGCCAAATTGAAAAGTAAAGGGTGGGTGAATACCGAGTATGTTTGCAGCCTCCGCGATAGGAACAGAAAAATATCTGGCCACCTCATCAAAAGTGAGAGGCAAAGAATCGTGATCATCCCGAATCATTGACATTCCCGCCTTTGCCATGTAACAAACTCTCTTCCTCTCTCCTCGGCTACAATTACATGAACTTCTGTAATCTATTCGTGCCGCAAATTTTCGGATTTGTCCGAAGGAACAGATTTAAAAGCCCCCCTTTAAGTCTTAAAACTATAGACAAAAACAAGGGTATTTGCTTATAAAATAGTGTAATAAAAGGAATTTGTTTGTAATCTTGTCTTTTAACATTTCGGTGTGCAATGGGTATGTGGAAAAATTGTGGAAGGTCAGTGGGATAAAATTTGATTTATTAGTTTCTATTTAGATATAAAGACAGATTAATGTTTTTATTATCATATTTTTTCAAATATTTTTTACTTAAGAAATTGTGCAAACATATTATTTCAACTAAACTAAAGTTTGAATTTATGATATCTTTTAAATCTAATCTTTCCTATTTTTTGATTGGTTCATCACAATTTTATTAGAATTTTTAGAATTTTTTTATTTGTAAATTAAAAATAAAAAAATTTAACCTATCAAAATGAAGAGGATTAAATTTAACCTAATGTTAATTCCTTTCGTTGTTTTACCAATAATTTTTCTTTCTAATTTTTATTGAACGTGGATAGGAAAAGGCTCATCCTAAAATACTAGTAATATGATATTGTAAATGAAAATATATATTTTTTCCTTCTATTATTAAATTTTATATTTTTATTTTTTAATATTAAAGATCATATAAGCATTATAATA
This sequence comes from Cryptomeria japonica, assembly GCF_030272615.1. NCBI lineage: Eukaryota > Viridiplantae > Streptophyta > Pinopsida > Cupressales > Cupressaceae > Cryptomeria > Cryptomeria japonica. The sequence goes on from NC_081407.1 coordinate 619,426,336, forward strand.
CAAAATGTTTGGTCAAGAGTTCATCGTTTATCAACAACAGCAATAACTACTCTAGCATATCCATCAGTCCACTGTCTCCTATCAACTAGAGAATCATCTAGACATCCCAACTACAAAAAATTACATCAGTTTGGATCAGGCTATACATAAGAAGTTGTTTGATCATAAGCTATCTAAAGACAAAATAAGTCCAAAAATCATGTGCCTCATAACATTGTACAATGTGAAACACCCCATCTATAGGGGTCATGTTGACATTAATCTTGAACCAAGTTGTCCATCCTATCGGTCCATCTATCCAGATAAGTTCTCTGCCATCCATGATATGCTCCAGGTAAGGGTGCATAAACTACTCTACCACTGGTATGTCCTCTTGTTGCTGTTGCATACCTCCTTTGTTGTTTGCATTCAGCTCTCTCATGAAGTTATGGAGAGCCACCTCAAATGGTGTCTTAGCTTCCTCTTGCCCCGTCCATGAGAAGCCATGAGATACCTCCCATTTGTAGACCCTAGCCACACCATCTATCATAAGGTCTTCAAATTTTCTCCTGGAGAGTTTCACCACCACAATGACCTGCCAACAAACATCATGCAATGTGAGTCTCCTCAAAGACTCGGTAAGGGATCTGCATCTATCATTATAAACACTGCCATTTCTAACTTTCCATATGGCCCAAAGAAAGTTAATAGAAAGAACGGGCCAAAAAAAATGAATTCCTTCTTAAGCTTGGCAATAGCACCATAGAGAATATCAATGATTTCAATATTATTTATGATATCAAGACCAAACATGTACCAAATTTCCCTAGCAACCAAACACTCAAAGAAAATATGGGAAGTAGAGTTAGGGAGCCTACAACACTTACCCAAATTAATATCCCCATTGGACTGATTCAAAGGAAGCCTGTTCAAAATCAATATCCACATAAAAAAATTCTTCTTAGGCTCAATGGGGGAAGACCACAGGTGAGAGCAAGCTTTTTGCCAAACAACAGGAGAAAGGTTAGGGGTTCAAGTACAAGATAGATGGTTGATGATCTTATCATTATCAGATAAATCCAGATAAATACTCCTAACATTAATGGAATATAAATAAAAACCATCAAACCAAGTGTAGGGGTCAATAGGATCCCAGTCAATACAGCAAGAGAGCGGATGGGGGAGGAAAGAGCAAGTAGCCTACAGGACAGAGTAGGTTCTAAGTTGGGAAGATGGGATGTCAAACCTGACAATAATTTCCTATCAGGAGAGGAGTTTCCCTCTATCAAAAATATCATTGAAGATAGTAATTCCCTTCTTGGACCAGGAATTAGCTGAGAACCCTTGCAGCAGAGCCGGGGGTTTATCCTTGTGAGTTAAATTCCACCAAACAAATTTTTGGCCCCAAATACTATTATTATCCTTCAATATGTCATTATCAGTAATTAGATGCCTCATCCATCCCCAGGCTCTCCATAATGCTTTGAAAACAACAAACCCTACAGGTTTAATGGGGAAGTGACTTGCCACCAAGTCGCTAATGGGCAAGCCTTTCCAAGTGGGTGATTTCATTGGCACCGAGCAAGCAATGTTATTCCTGATCATAATCTTCCATGGATCATCCCCATGTAGAGATTTGAAGATCCATTTGGCCACCAAAACAATTCCTTGCAGCTTCAAGTCCTTCAGTCCTAATCCCCCTTTATGCCTACTCATAGTACACCACTTCCATTTGACAGCATGCCTTTTCCTACTACCCTTTCCATCTGACCAAAGGAATTCTCAAATGAGCTTCTGAATGAAGGAGAACTCATAGTTGTCGAAGAGCCAAGCTGAGGAGTAGTAGATGTTATAAGAGGAAAGAATTTTTTGACAAACTTGAAATCTACCTGCCATGGTAAGATATTGTGTATTCCATTTTCTGATCTTCTTATCAATATTCAACTTGACCCACTCCCACATCTCTTTCAAGTTGGGGCTAACAACAAAATGAATTCCCAAGTCTCTGACCTGGTGTTCAGGTCCACCCCATGAAATAGAAAATTTTGAAAACCATGCAGGAGCTTGTTGTTCCCAACCCAACATTATATACTTGGGCAAAGAAATTCTACTTCTCGAGGCTCTGAAAAATATATCAAGCTTAGTCATCAAGGCCCCCATGTTATTTTCCTTCAACTCCAACAATATAGTAGTGTCATCTGCAAATTGTATATTGAGAACTTCTTCCCCACTGGGCAGCTTTACCCCTTTTACTTTACTTGAAAGAGAATTGACCCTGAGCAGAAAGTACAGTGCATCAAAAGCAATCATAAATAGGGCTGGAGCTAGAGGACATCCTTGTCTGATAGACCTGGAAAGAGAAGAACTCAAACCTTCTTCCATTCACTTCAACATAGGCCTTCGCATCCTGACAAAATAATTTGGGAAATCCCAAGCTTTCCAACATCATGAAAACAAACTTCCACTCAATCCTATTGTAAACCTTCTCAAAGTCTAATAACATCATTGAGCCATTCTGATTAGTCTCTTGAGCCCAGTGAAGAGACTCCCAACAGGTGATTAGATTTTCCAAAATATACCTCCCCTTGATAAATCTTGTTTGAGAGTTGTTGATAACCTTAGGTAAGATCCTATCAAGCCTTTTGGCAAGAACTTTGGTTAGTATTTTATATGACACATTCAAGAGCGTAATGGGTCTCCAGCTTTTTATTAGGGACTTGTCCCCATCCTTCAATATGAGTTTGATAACCCCACTATTAATTTTATCTCCAAAAGAACCTTTTTCCAATGGCCTCCATATAAAGATGCAAAAGATCTTCACTAATCCAACTAATATTATTTTTGTAGAATTCAATTGTTAGACCATCAAGCCCAGGGGCCTTATCATTGCCAAGGGACAATATGGCCATCTGAACTTATTCTACAGTCAAAGTCTTGTCCAATGAACATGCATCATCTTCAAATACTTTCTTAGGGATAATAGAGCAAATATTGAGCCTATCAGCTTCTTTGTTAGGGCCAAGGTCCTCTGGGACAAATAAGTCTTGGTAGAACTTGGAGAATGCTCTCAAAATATCCTCTTGATTAGATATGGAGATCCCCCCTCACATATGTTGTTTATTCGTTCCCTGGCCTCCTTGCTCCTGAGAACCTGAAAGAGGAACTTAGACCCTTTATCACCATGGTCTATCCAATTGACTCTAGCCCCAACTTTATGATGCAGGAGCATCCCTGATCGATGAGCAATCTTGCATCAACCAAAAATATTTCCTTTCAGTTTTGTTCTTATTTAGTTCATTGTACAGTTTTTTGGGTTCTTACCAATTGGTACCGGTAGTTGCTTGTTTTTCATGGCAGATCTAATTTTCAATTTCCAGGCTGGTTCTTGCACTTAATTCTAGATTTTTTAGTTCATTTGGATTCTTTTCCAGTCAGTTACCGCTCCCAGTTGACTGATTTTGGGTTATAGGATAGTTCTTGTGCTTGTCAGTTAACTTTCCTTCATTATCGGAGTTGTTCTTAGCGTGTGGATCTATTTTGGGTCTTGTTCGATGTTCTTTGGCATGTGGCCGACCTTCTTGCTAAACTGCACTTCTTGGTTGTTATTTTTCAGAAAGATTTATTTAATTCTTAGGGCCGACCTAGTTACATGTTTCATTTTCCTGCATTGGTAAATGTAATCTTGTATGACCGACTCAGATATGTTCCGGTGAGTATAAATATGGCACTATGTAATCATTTGTAGGGGCGAAGGAAGTAGAATTGAGAATAAGGATTGAGATTCATATTTAGTGATCCGGTTAATTCTAAGAGTCTCGGTTGGATTGTATATGGCTTGAAGCCTACATGTAACTGGTTAACTACCGGATATTCTCTGATAATTGTATGATGGTAACCGGTTGGTATCTGGAAGTTCTAAGGCAATAATATGATATGTTTTTGTAATCTTGCTATGTTTTCTTGTTGCTTTCGTTGTGTTACTCTTGCTGCATAAGTCAGTTGATTCTCTTTGAGGGTTTTACCGGTTATGGCTGCATCAAGTGGTATCAGAGCTAGTTATGAACTGGCTGGTGGAAGAGTTGTTTACAAACCTTGAGGCATTCCTTTGGGTGGACAGATCACCGATTGGAGGCAGGTTGCTCGTGTGTTCAATAGATCGCAGAGGGGAGGCAATTGAAACTGGTACTCAGATCGTCGAGTTGAGGTAGTTCACCAGAGTGGAAGAGGATATGTCGCCTAGAAGGACAAACCCTCAAAGGGTAGAGAAGATGATGGAGGACTTCAAGAATGAAGTGAGGAACGAAATCCAAAACACTTTGGTTGGTTTACGGAGAAACCCTGAATCTGAGGATGAATATGAAGAAGTCGGTGAAGAGATTGAAGAAGAAGCTGAAGGACCAAAATATGGAAGAGAGGAAAGATTCCTGAGAGTAGTGGCACAAGCAAGTAAAGTTCATAAAGTTGAAGTTTCCAACTTTTCCAGAATGTTGAACCCGAAGGATTTGATTGATTGGATCGGAGAGTTGGAGGACTACTTTGAGTTTGAGGATGTCAAGGACCCACAGAGAGTCTGGTTGGCACAAACTAAGTTGAAAGGGCATGATACCTTATGGTGGAAGGAGCTACATAAAGACAAAGTGAAGAATGGTGAAATGAAGGTCACCCGCTAGAGAAAGATGGTTGCAAGATTGAAGGCCAAGTTCATACTGAGAGACTATGAGTTGGAATTGTTCAAGAAGTTGCAGAACCTGAAACAGAGAAACATGACTGTGAAAGAGTACACTGAGGAATTCTACAAGGTGATGATTAGATCTCGACATAGAGAGATGTTACTACTTATCAAGTTGCCATTAGTTTTATATCCAAAGTCATTCTATATACTCTAGTCGGTTACTACTACCGAAATATTCAGTCAATATGCACAGTCCAGTCGGTTATAGAAGAAAGTAGTCACAAAGCTCAGTATGCACCGAGCTGTCTACCAAGTATCATTCCATGTCTACCGAGCAGCAAAGATGACACACTGAGTTGATATACAACGAGTGAAATGTGTTACCAGATTCATTGAACCTGGACATGTACATATGGAAACGTGTTACAAGATCAAGGAACATAGAACCGTTATCACATTGGAAATTGCACTTAAAGATTGTGTATGATTTTGAGGTCATCTGACCAATGAAATATTTTGCATGGTTATTCATTCAATAAAACATGTTTGTAAGATCGAAGCAATAATCAGATCACCGACATAAGAGATCTATTTATACAACATGGATTAAGATCAGATATACACATGTAGCATGACAAAAAGGAAGATATAGAAATATATGAAGTAAGACATGTGAAAGCGCTAAGTGTTATGACTGTCATAGAGACACAGAGGTCACCGAGAAGGATTTCAGAGAACAATCAAAGAACAGAGTAAACAGAAGGGTTTACCGAGTTACTATATGGGTTACCGAGGTATGCTATAAGCAAGGTAATCTTATTCTGAGCACATAGAATCTGCTATAACATTCCAGATGTAAAGTTGCAAATATTTGTAATGATTTTATTGTAATATTTTGAAGTTGTAAGAGAAACCTTTAACAGGGTAAAAGACTCTAATCAAGTCTATAAATTGTAAAGCCTCTAACCAGGTGCAGCATTTAGACTAAGTGTTGTAAAATCCTTTAGCAAGGTAGATCTAACAGATCTTGATACTCCTAACAAGGTAAGCTATCAGAAATAGCTAAACATGTAGCTCTAACCGAGCAACCTTTATTATTGCAGTAGTGAAGTTGTGGGTGCCATCCCCACCGCAATTTTTCTCTCTAACCAAGAGTTTCTGCGTAACCAAAATATAGGTGTTATGGAGTGAATCATGTATGATTGTTATCTATTTGTTTTAGCTTTATATTATGTTACTGCACTATTCAGTTTATGCATAACAGTAAAGTTATTGTTGAAGAAAATTTTTGAAGTACTGATTCACCCCTCCCCTCTCAGTACATTAGCTTTCCATATTGGGCCTAACAATTGGTATCAGAGCTTCAATCTTGGAAAAGGGTTTAACTGCCTAAAGAGAAAGATCTTATCAATGGAAGGCTATAAACAATCTCAGAGGATTGTGTATCTGCAAGAAGAGCTGGATCGTGCTAATCAAGTGATTGCAGACATGCAAAGGCAAATGCAAAAATCTCTGAAAGTGAGAAGAAGATTATCTGATGATTTGCAGGACTCTCAAGAGTTAGTGGAACAAATTGAGACATCATCTGAGAATAGTATATCTGAAGAGATTGAAGAAATGATTGAGGTATTGAAAGAAAAGAACAAAGCACTGGTTGATCAACTAAAAGCAATGAAAAGAGAACATGAACATTTTAGCACACATATGACTGAAAATCTTGATGCATCGAGGACAGCCAAGGATAAAGTAAGAGATCTAGAAAGAGAGAAACAACAACTTGAAGCCTTAGTATCTGATAAGAATGATGAAATCACAAGGATGACTGGAATTCAACAAAATCTATCAGATCAACTAGGTTATGCACATCATGAAGCAAATCTGAAAGATGATGAGAATCAAGCATTGAAACTTGAAGTATCAAGGTTGACCAATGAACTTGAAACAGAGATGAAATCCAAAGAAACACTAAAGAAGAGTTATGAAGCATCAAAGATGTTGGATGAGCAACTGAATACAAGACGACCCAACAAAGATGCAGGACTCGGTTACAAAGGAAAAGACTCTACCGAGAAGGGAATTCATACTACCGAGAGAGGAGAATCATCAAAGCAAGCTGGAATCAAGAAGAACATCAAAAGAAAGAAGCCTATTTGCAACTACTGTGGAAATCAAGGTCACACTGCCAACATGTGCCAAATCAGAAAAGGTAAGCAACCAAATGTCACTAAGTCCAATGGTTATTGTTACAATTGTAATAAATATGGTCACACATCTAATCAATGTAGGACAAAGTCTATTAACAATTATCAGAAGGCAAAATTCAAAGGGTTTTGTAAAAACTGCAATAGATATGAACATAGTACCGAGAAGTGTTGGTATAAGCAAAAGAATTATATGTGGTGTGCACACCGAGCAAATGCTAGAGGTTACCGAACTCACACAGATCCTTACCGACAATATGTTGCAGTACCATGGGATAACAATACATGGATATGGTGTGAATGTTGTGGAAGATATGGACATATAAGTGTCAACTGCTTTATAAGGTTTGGGATGAACAACCGAAGATCATGGAGAAATCCTGGTATGGCATGTTTTCATTGTCACAAAGTGGGACACTTGGCTGGAGATTGCAGAGATCAACCTAGAAAAGACACTGAAGAAATAAAAGAAAAATTAAAGATGATTTGGAAAAAGAAGGAAATTGTGTCAAATGAAGAAAGCACCTTACCTACCGAGTTAGGTGCTCCTATTCCAAATTAATCGGTAAAGGTATGAAGGGACTGCATTCTCTCGAGGTCAAATCTTAATAGTTCCTATTTTATTATGTACTTAATTCAAAATCTGCATAGTTAAGATGTAGTAGTAAGTTTGAAATTATATCAAAGTCTTTTGGAGCACTTTACAGGAAACCTGTCAAGTCGGTGAATACAGGAAACCTGTCAAATCGGTAAATGAAGGAAGTTTGGTTACCCGGTTAAAATGGAAAAAGGAGAGTAAATCAATTTAGTGGAACCGAGTGCATTTAATGTTTTTGACCTAACCTACACGGAGCTCGATAAGGTATATTATGTACTTAAAGCATTTACGCGGTCATTTTTACTTACCAAGTTTTCGAGAGAGCAGAGCAAAGCAAATCTAAGGCGATCAAACCTCCTACAAAGCAAAATTCAAGGTATTTACATCAATCTCAACGCATTGTTAAGTTGGTTTACCGATCTTATCAAGTTATTATTATCTGCTAAGTGTGAAGCGTCTGCCATTTGAAAATCCTCAAACCCTAAGGATCTTTTGTTAGTTTTTATCTGAAATCTATAAATGGCACCTAAGATCCAAGATCCCATTGTTGTTAAGAATATTGAAAAGCCCTCACTAAAATACTCGTTAACTCCCAAAGTTGCATCTGAACCGGATGACAAAACCGCATTTTCACTCATCCCGAATAGAGTGTTATTAGTCGAGGATGTGAGATTCTTCACCAAATGTCGTGTTGAAGAACTCGGTCATGTTGAAATCAAAGACACATATGATGAATTGTGCACCGATGGTAAATTGGATAGCAAGTATGAGCACATTAAGATCAAGGGATTAACTGAAGCCCTAACCTATCCGCATGTGTTCAAACCCCAGTGGGTCAAGTTTGTTCTGAGCAGAGTTCATGATGACTTCATGTGGCTAGAAGAGCAATCGTTTAAGATTACCAAGGAAATAATTCATCTGATTACCGGTTACCCTATTTATGATCATGCCCGAGCTCAAAAGATGATATCATAGAAGGAATTGATCAGTTTAATCGGAGTGGAATCCGATTGCAGAGGACTGAAATTGAACAATGTCACTAATGCAGAACTAAAATTTGCCATTAGAGTAATAGGTTATTGTTTCTTCCAATCAGCAAGGGAAAATAGTGTACCCTATGCAGCAGTAGACCTAGCATACAAAATTGTGAAAAAGGGAATGAAAATTGATCTATGTGAGGTATTGCTGAAAAAATTGTTTGAGAATCTGAACACCATCAGGAAGCCGAAGAAGAACAACTCGGCTAATACACTAAAGTTTGGATCACTACTTGTATGCATGTTTTTCTATTTTGAAAAATTATTTCCATCAGTCGGTAAAGTTGTTTGGGAACTACACCGACCAATCACCCATCAAATCAATGACTCCATCAAGAAGCTAGGTGATAATTTTAATGATATTATGGATGATTACTTCAATAAGTTTCAAGAGAAAATGCATAACAGGTACCGAATTCCACCCAAGCTAGTGGAGAAATACAAAGATGACATATGTTTTGAAGTAGACACTGATTACTGTTATGTGAATGTTGTGGAACCAAGAAATCAATCTTTGTCACCTATGGGTTACGAGATTGATTTTGACAACACACAATAACAAATTGATGCATTTCTTACATTGCCAAGACATGCTACCGAGCCGAGGTATGGAACCTATGAAGAAGTGAAGGAAAAAGTAAAAATGAGCATTGTAGTACCCAAAGCTACAAGAAAGGCAACAAAGATGATAAAGGCATTATCGGAGAAATTCGGAGAAGATTCTTCCTCCACACCTATCAAAGGCATTATAGCCATTACCGAAGAGGAATCTGAAGCCCAAGAGGTAGCTATAACACTGAGCACCGAATTGCCTAAGGGAAAAGTGTTGAAAAGAAAGAAACAAGATCCATCAAAGGCCTCACCGACTCCTCCAGCAAAGCGACCCAACACAAGAGCATATGCAGCTTCACCGAGTAAGAAAACAAAGAGTGTTACTATTCCCAAGGTAACAAAAACTTACAAGAAATCTACTCAGAGACTCGTTTTGGCAAAAGAGTCTAGTGACACCGAATCTGAGGATGCAAGCAAATTTTAGATTGTCAAGAGAAAGAAGGTAAATGTACATAGTGTTGAAAATTTTTGTACTAATCTGAAGGAATATGGTGGATTTGGAGGATTCAGATATGTTAAGTATGAATCCATAAATGATGATGAAAAAAGACAAATTGAAGAAGCTGTCATCTGCACACTTCTGAAATTTCAATTAGTCCCATTAGAAGTCTCTAATTCTCTTCCAAAAGAATTATATGCACACATTGATAACAGGTGGCAATATGCCCCGGACTCGGAGAAACAGATCAGAGAAAGAAGTCTGGTACATCTCTTTCTTGACATGTCGGTAGCTGAAATAAAAGAACATTTGACAACCTACCACACAAAGTTCCTCGTCAAACAAAAAGCCTTGAAACTGATGAATGGGTTGTATATTGAAGTGGAAAATGAGACAAAAGAAAAGTGGCAAGAAATCTTTAGAAACAAGGATGTCGAGGAGCAAGCTAAAGTTGAAATAGTTGATGTCACCAAGCAAGATCCTGATGTTACTGAGCAAGACCCTGTTGACACCATTCAAATAGATGAAGATATCATGGATACAGAGGCACTTGAACAAGAAATGATAGAAGGCAATGCATATGTAAAACTTGTATCCAGTGAATCAATCTTGGAACAAGTTCAGCCTTATCCACTGGTCAATCAACCTGTCTCAACCGAAGCCCCTTAGGATACAGATAAAGGCACCGAAGGTCACAAGTCTACAACAGGAGAAGGTACTACTCAAGAACAGACCTCTCAAGCATCTTCTAGCATTGAAAATGTTGTAACTGAGACACCAAGTACTGAGATACCAAAAGACACTACAAAGGCTAAAGAAACCGACCAAAGTGTTGCCTCTACCGAGCAACCTACCGAGGGTCATCAAGCCTCACAAGCCATTGTCTTAGTTCAATCGGTGAAAGGAAAAGAAAAGAAGATGAAAAAGCATAGTTTCAAAGTAGATTTGTCAAAACCAATAGTGTTGCCCAATGTTGATATATCCAAATTAAAGGGGCAAGCACTTATTGATTTCAGTGAACTATGCAAAGCAAAGGCCGAACAAGAGAAGCAAATGGCTATTCAAAAGAAAAATAAAGTACTTCAGAAGGTGAAAGCACTCTTAACAGATATGCTACCTGAAGCTACAATAACCAAAGATGCAGCCATCCACATTCAACTAGATGAACTCCTAACCAAGATAGAGACATCTGGAGTAGATGCATCCGAATATTTGAGCAAGTTAAAAGACAAAGAGCTCACTGCAAAAATGATAGAAGAGGTACAGAAAGCTATAGCTATTGGCAAAGTTAAAGTTGTCAAATTTATTGCTGAGTTGACCCCTCAACTCAAGCACATTTATTATTTATTTCAGAAACTCTGTACATTTTCTTTATTCATTAAAGACATCAAAAATAAAACTAAAGCAATTGAGAAAGAGATCACCAATCTCTCAAATAAGTTGACCACAAAGCCCAATTCAATTCAAAATTTCTATACAAAGTTACAACAGCTCATGGCTCAACGATTGGACCTAAGAAATGAAGAACACAAGATCAGGATGGACATAATGACACTTCAGACATTATTCCTTCCTCACCTTTCATCTATCCAAGAACAGATCAACCGAGCCACATACTTATGTACTACACAAGAGGGAAGCACTCTAGATGGCTTAATATCATTATTGGCTGATATTCAAGCACATAATTCTTTAATGGACAGTGTAAAGGATGCCCTCTCTGTCGCTCTCACCGAAGCCCGAACAAAGTACAAATCCATTTTTGACCAGTTGCCACCACCGAATGGTAACTAAATTTTGATGTTTGTCAAAAAGGGGGAGTGATATAGTATTCAAAGCATCAAAGTATAGTATCAAACAAAAGGAGTGTAGTATACAGGGGGAGTATACCGAGCAGAGTAAGCAGAGTATCCAAGATCAGTGAACCGAGCAGTGAACAGAACAGTAAGCAAAGAACAAGAGCAGATCACCGAGCATACAAAATCAGAGTTTTGTACAGTATATTGATAAGGGGAGTATATCTGGATATATTATTTCATTGACTAATGTACATACTGTTAGTTTAGTCAAATTTTGAAAAGTATATAGATTTTTGAGTTATGACTTTGAAAATAGTTTTGTCAAACATCTCAACTAATGTCAAAAGGGGAGATTGTTACTACTTATCAAGTTGCCATTAGTTTTATATCCAAAGTCATTCTATATACTCTAGTCAGTTACTACTACTGAAATATTCAGTCGGTATGCACAGTCTAGTCGGTTATAGAAGAAAGTAGTCACAGAGCCCAGTATGCATCGAGTTGTCTACCGAGTATCATTCCATGTCTACCGAGCAGCAAAGATGACACACCGAGTTGATATACACCAAGTGAAACGTGTTACCAAATTCATTAAACCTGGACATACATATGGAAACGTGTTACAAGATCAAGGAACATAGAACCGTTATCACATTGGAATTTGCACTTAAAGATTGTGTATGATTTTGAGGTCATCTAATCAATGAAATATTTTGCATGGTTATTCATTCAATAAAACATGTTTGTAAGATCGAAGCAATAATCAGATCACTGACATAAGAGATCTATTTATACAACATGGATTAAGATCAGATATACACATGTAGCATGACAGAAAGGAAGATATAGAAATATATGAAGTAGGACATGTGAAAGCACTAAGTGTTATGACTGTTACAGAGACACAGAGGTCACCGAGAATGATTTCAGAGAACAATCAAAGAACAGAGTAAACAGAAGGGTTTACTGAGTTACTATATGGGTTACTGAGGTATGCTATAAGCAAGGTAATCTTATTCTGAGCATATAGAATCTGCTATAACATTCCAGATGTAAAGTTGCAAATATTTGTAATGATTTTATTGTAATATTTTGAAGTTGTAAGAGAAACCTTTAACAGGGTAAAAGACTCTAATCAAGTCTATAAATTGTAAAGCCTCTAACTAGGTGCAACATTTAGATTAAGTGTTGTAAAATCCTTTAGCAAGGTAGATCTAACAAATTTTGATACTCCTAATAGGATAAGCTATCAGAAATAGCTAAACATGTAGCTCTAACCGAGCAACCTTTATTATTGCAGTAGTGAAGTTGTGGGTGCCATCCCCACCGTAGTTTTTCTCTCTAACCAAGAGTTTCTGCGTAACCAAAATATAGGTGTTATGGAGTGAATCATGTATGATTGTTATCTATTTGTTTTAGCTTTATATTATGTTACTGTACTATTCAGTTTATGCATAATAGTAATGTTATTGTTGAAGAAAAGTTTTGAAGTACTGATTCACCCCTCCCCTCTCAGTACATTAGCTTTCCATATTGGGCCTAACAAGAGATGGATAGACAAAAGGTGGTGAGGTACATAAATGGACTTGCATTTAACATTCAAGATGAGATGAGTATGTTGAGAGTTTCCACAGTTGAGGAAGATTACCAGTATGCTTTGAAGGCTAAGGAGAAGATGAGAAGAAGACAACCAAATAGAGGAAAGGAGAAATTCAAGGAACAGATGAGTACAGAGAAGCAGAATGTTGAGGAAGAATCAAAACCTAAGTGGAGTAAAGAACTGGAACAGAAAACAGAGAAGAAAGGCACTAGCAGTATTGGTAGAGAATTTCCTGGCAAATGTTTCAAGTGTGGAGAAACCAAACATAGATTTTATGAATGTAAGCAAGGAATCACAAGAAGTTGCATGGCAAATGATGAATCGAAAGGTGAAGGTATCAGATTTGACTGTGCACTAGAGCAAGGAGAATCCCTTATGTTCAAAAGAAAGGATACCGGATCTATTCAGAGGAAGAGTCTTTTTCGGATTGTGTGCAAATCAGGTGGAAAGTGTTGCAAGGTTATTTTGATAGTGGAAGTACTGACAATTTGGTATCTGAGGAGATGGTTGTGAAACTTGGATTAAAGAGGCTTGAGCATCCTTTGTTAGGGTTTCAAGCAGATCTGAAGCAAATATGAACGCAGATTTAAATACAAAAGATAAAGAAATAAAACAGGACATAGATAACATAGAGATTTAACATGGTTCACCCAGAATGGGTTACGTCCACCATACACAGCCGTCCAATCTTTCTTATTATCCAGCAAAAATAGTACATCAACATTACAATGCCTTAAGCATCCCAACCGCTTATAACATGTGTTTTTAGGGCAACAAACAAAGTCGGCCTTTTTAGGGTTTTATTACAATGTCGATTTTATCAACAAAAAATAGCAAAAAAAAATTTCTCGGGGGCTACCACCCCCGAACCCCGTAGTGGGTTTCGCCTGCTTTGGGGACTACCGCCCCCAAACCCCCACCCGGGGCCCGGCCTGACCTCGGACCCCGGTGAGGATACGTGCTGAGTGTACAGTACTTTGCTGATCAGTCGCCACATTTCAACATGACACCACTATACATGCAACATCCACTGGATAAAACACTCAGACTCAACTGGTATAAATTCCACAATTATCAATCAAGAAGACCAACAGAAACTGATGAAGAAATCAGCTTCTCTTGTGGAACTGCCTTCGTGAACATATCGGTAGGATTCTTGCTTGTGTGAATCTTCTCAAGCCATAACTGACCCTCCTCCAAAACAATTCGGATGAAGTGGTCCCTGAGCTGAATGTGCTTTGTCCTTGAATGAAAAGTAGAGTTCTTCGCAAGATGAATGGCACTCCGGCTATCAGTATACGTGTGTCTGACTCAATTCCTCTAGAAAACATTGTAACCAAATCATCTCCTTGCTGGCTTTTGTAGCAACAACATACTCAACTTCAGTGGTTGACAGTGCAACGACCTTTTGTAGCCTAGAAATCCAACTGACTGTAGTTCCCCCTATAGTAAAAACATACCCTGTAGTTCTCCTCAGTGAATCAATATCACTTGCCAGATCAGAGTCAACAAATCCACTCGGAGTAGCATTAGATCCTTTGAAACATAATGCCTTCATAGTGGTTCCTTTCAAATACCGAAGGATCCATTTCATAGCATTCCAATGTTCCATACCCAGATTACTCATAAACCTGCTCACAACTCCCACTGCATGTGCAATAGCTGGCCTTGTGCATACCATTGCATACATCAGACTGCCAACGGTTGATGAATACGGGATGTTAGACATTTTCTTTACCTCTTCTTGTGCCTTTGGGCACATCTCCTTAGTCAATTTGAAATGACTAGCCAAAGGTGTACTAATTGCTTTTGCATCCTGCATGTTAAATCTTTTCAACACCTTCTTTATATACTCACTTTGGGACAAATTCAAGGTTCTATTTTTCCTGTCCCATGTAATCCTCATACCCTGAATTTGCTTAGCTGCACCCAAATCCTTCATAGCAAATGACCTGGCTAATTTATGTTTAAGATCATTTATGTGTTCCATGTTAGACCCAACAACAAGCATGTCATCAACATAAAGCAACGAGATAATATAACTGCCATTATCCAATCTCTTAAAATATACACAATGATCAGAATGACATCTATGATAACCATGTTCAGCCATGAAATTATCAAATTTTAAATACCATCGTCAGGGTGCTTGCTTTAGGCCATACAAACTTTTCTTCAACTTGCACACCAAGTTCTCCTTACCTTTGACCTCATATCCCTGTGGTTGCAACATGTAAATTTCCTCCTCCAAATCTCCATGGAGAAAAGTTGTTTTCACATCTAATTGTTCAAGATATAAATCATCTGTAGCCACAAGACTAAGTACAGTTCTAATTGAAGTCATTTTTACAACTGGAGAAAATATTTCATCATAATCTATAACCTTTTTTTGTGCAAAACCTTTTACCACAAGTCTGACCTTATATCTTTTCTGACCTCCTTCCTCCTCCTTCAGCCGATAAACCCATTTGTTAGGCAATGCTCTTTTTTCTGCAGGCAAAGAGACTAAGTCCCAAGTCTTATTTTTCATCAAGGAGTCCATCTCCTCTTCCATGCCTAGCTCCCACTATTGTTTGGCATCCACCTACATTGCTTCTTCATATTCTTTTGGTTCACCAGAATCAATTAATAATATAGAATACAAAGAAGGAGAAAATCTTTCAGGGGGTCTACTTGACCTCGTAGAACATCTAACACTTGCAGGAGTTTGTGGGACATTCTGTTGTTGCTGAGCGTCAGGTACCTGTGACATTTCATTTTCAGGAATCTCATCCAACACCACATATTCTTGCTTGTCCTGTTCATGCTTCTGTTCCTGCATCTGTTCTTTATACATAACCTTCTCATTGACTATAACATCTCTACTTCTAGTTATTTTCTTATTTTCAAAATCCCATTACCAATAGCCATATCCATCTATCCCATATCCAATGAATGTACATTTATGAGATTTAGCATCAAGCTTGGTTCTGTTTTCTTTATCAACATGGACAAAAGCTTCACAACCAAAGTTTTTCAGAAAAGAATAATTTACCTTTTTACCAGTCCATGCCTCCTCTGGAATACAACCATCCAAAGGGGTTGAAGGTCCTCTATTTATCAAATAGGCATCAATATGTACAACATATGCCCAAAAATGTAAGGGCAATCCAACATTCAATCTCATGCTCCTCAAGCGTTCCATGATAGTCCTATTCATTCTCTCTAACACACCATTTTCCTATGGAGTTCCTGGAACTATCTTCTGCTTTCTAATCCCATTTAAGGAGCAGTAATCTTCAAATGCCTTGCTGCAATACTCACCTCCATTATCCAATCTAAGACACTTCAACCTTTTTCTTGTCTCATTCTCAACCAAAGCTTTCCATTTCTTAAAAGTTTTAAAAACATTTGATTTTTGTTTTAGGAAATATACCCATGTTTTTCTGGTTGAGTCATCAATAAAAATAACATAATAACAAGAGCCACCAAGAGATGATACCTGAGTCGGTCCCCATACATTTGAATGCACAAGCTCTAATTTCTCACTCTTCTTCTCTTTCCCAACCTTGAGAAATCTAACTCTTTTCTGTTTGCCATAAACATAGTTTTCACAGAAATCTAAATCAATCTTCTTTAGTCCTGTCAATAGATTTTTGGAGTGAAGGATTTTCATCCCTTTATCACTCATGTGCCCAAGCCTATGGTGCCATATTATCGAATTTGTTCTTGCAACGTCTATTGTTGCTGTCCCTGCAGTAACTTTATTTGTAGCAGCTAAGGTAGAGTAAGAGTTACCAGTACACAGATATAATGTGCCTACCTTCGCACCTTTAGCTACTACTAATGATCCTTTACTGACCTTCCAGATACTGTCTAAGAAGGTAACTATGCAACCTTAACTACCTAGTTTCCCTACAGAAATTAAATTTCTTCTTAAGTTAGGAACATGTCTTACCTCCTGCAAAAACCAGTCATTACCATTTTGCAACTTGATCTTTATCTTTCCTTTTCCAATAATTTGACAGGGCTCATCATCACCCAAATATACCTGTCCAAAATCACCTTGAACATAATCTAGAAAATATTTTCTATGGGGTGTAGCATGAAATGAAGCCCCAAAATCTATTACCCAGGAATCATTAACATTATCCAAACATAAGATTAAAGCATCTTGTAAAGTATTACTTGCAATGTTAGCTTCCTTACTGTCATTTTCATTTTTGTCTCCTTCTTTGTTTTTTCGAGACCAACAATCTTTCTTTAGATGACCAGGCTTTCCGTAGTACTAGCAATCTTTCTTCCTCTGTTCTCCACATTCAAAACACTACTTGATGATGTTGGAGTCTCACCTGTGCTTTTCCTTCACATTTCCTCGCTTAGGATAACACCAACAATATCATCAAATACCAAAGTATTTTTTCTAGAGACAGAGTTACTTACAGCCATAACCAAGCTATTCCAGCTTTTTGGCAAAGAACATAAAATCAAGAGAGCCCTAACCTCTTCTGCAAAAGTAATTTTTACCGAAGACAATTGACTGGTAATTGTATTAAATTCATTTAAGTGCTCCGCTACAGATCCTCCTTCACTCATTTTCAAATTAAACAAATGCTTCATAAGAAATACCTTATTCGAAGCCGAGGGTTTCTCATACAGCTTAGCCAATATCGCCATCAAATCTACAACCGTTTTTGCTTTTGTTATGTTGAAAGCTACAGACGGTGCAAGGCACAATCGAATGGATCCCAGTACCTTTCTATCTAAAATGTCTCATTCTTCATCTGACATTGTGGTTGCTTTCTTTACCTTTCCTTCCAATGGCTGCCACAAATCCTTTTGATACAGGTAATCCTCCATCTTCATTTTCCATAACTGATAATTCTGGTCGTTAAACTTTTCGACCTTGAATTTGGAATCCTCCATTGCTCCCACTCAAATCTGAACCAATTTACAGAAAACCTTGCTCTGATACCAATTGTTAGGGTTTCAAGCAAATTCGAAGCAAATATGAACTAACAATTATATGCAGATTTAAATACAAAAGATAAAGAAATAAAACAGGACACAGATAACACAGAGATTTAACGTGGTTCACCCAGAATGGGTTACGTCCACCATACACAGCCGTCCAATCTTTCTTATTATCCAACAAAAATAGTACATCAACATTACAATGCCTTAAGCATCCCAACTGCTTATAACATGCGTTTTTAGGGCAACAAACAAAGTCGGCCTTTTTAGGGTTTTATTACAATGTCAGTTTTTATCAACAAAAAACACCACATTATGAGGTGAGTTGGTTACAAGATGATAAAAAAGATAGAGATAAAGAAACAATGTTTGGTGAATTTCAATAGTGGGCCTTTTAGGGATGAAGTTTTGTGTGATGTTGTATCTATGAGTGCTTGTCATGTCTTCTTGGGAAGACCTTGGCAGTTTGGTAGAGGAGCTATTTATGATTGTAGAAGAAACCTAGTCACTATTGAGAAGGATGGGCAAAAGTTCACATTGATTTCTTTGAAGGAGAAAGAGAAGGAGGTGAATAATTTGAGTCTTGAGAAAAGTTGAAGTATTGAGAAACCGATTGTAGAGGTGATACCAAAAGGTGACATGAGTTTGTAGAAAGATCTGATGAATAAGCTTGATGAACAGATAGAACTGGATGACATAAAGCTTATGGTGACAAATTGGATGAAGTCTTGTGGCAGAAACAAATCAAAGTTGCAGAAGAAAGAAAGAAGTAAATGGAGACATGTGCAATTCTAAACCAAGGGAAGAGAAACAAAGAAATTCAGAGGTTACAGAAGTCAGTTGAGGCACCGAAGGAGCTAAAGAAGGGATTGGCATATAAGGAAGAAATTTGGATTAGAAATGAGCATGGGGTCTTTATCCTGAATCCTTTTAGATGTTCATGAGTTGCCTCTCATGGAACATTTTTTCATACCAGGGGGTGTCTAATGCAGGAGCATCCTCGGTTGATGAGCAATCTTGCATCAACCAAAAATATTTCCTTTCAGTTTTGTTCTTTTTTAGTTCATTGTGCGGTTTTCTGTGTTCTTACCAGTTGGTACTAGTAGTTGCTTTCTTTTCATGGTAGATCTTATATTCGGTGTCCAGGCTGGTTCTTGTGCTTTATTCCTGATTTTTCAGTTCATTTGGATTCTTTTCCAGTCAGTTACCACTCCCGGATGACTATTTTTGGGTTTCGGGATAGTTCTTGTGCTTAGTGATTAACTTTCCTTCATTACCGGAGTTTTTCTTGGCGTGTGGATCTATTTTAGGGCTTGTCTAATGTTCTTTGGCATGTGGTTGACTTTCCTACTGAACTGCACTTCTTGGTTGTTATTTTCAGAAAATATTTCTTTAATTCTTAGGGCCGACCTAGTTACACATTTCATTTTCTTGCATTGGTAAATGTAATCTTTTATGGCAGACCCGGATATGTTTTGTGGGTATAAATATGGCACTATGTAATCATTTGTAGGGACATAAGAAGTAGAATTGAGAATAAGGATTGAGATTTGCATTTAGTGATCCGGTTGACTCTTAGAGTCTCAGTTGGATTGTATTTGGCTTGAAGCTTGCATGTAACCGATTAACTACCAAATGTTCTCTGATGATTGTATGATGATAACCGTTTGGTTATCAGAAGTTCTAAGGAAATAATATGATATGTTTTTGTAATATTGCTATGTTTTCTTGTTGCTTTCATTGTGTTACTCTTGCTGCATAAGCCAGTTGATTCCCTTTGAGGTTTTTACTGGTTATAGTTGCATCACTTTAGCTCCCTGAATTCTCTTATTTTAGATTCCTCTCAATCCTTTTTTAGCAACTTTCACCTTTTCCATAGCTTCAAATATTATCTGGTTGCATCTTTAATAAACCCTCTATAGCAACAAGATCATCATGAAGGTCAAATTCTAATTTTCTATCATCAAGTGCCTTTTTTCCCCATAGTTTGGAACAATACCGTCTAGTTGTCAACATTTTGATTCCATTTGTCAATAGCACTATCAAAAATAGGGAACCATCAGTTATATTATCTGATGATATAGGAGGCATACACCACTTCCTCATCTTAAAGAAGACTAGAATTGAGTGATAATCCATCTCTCTCATCTTGGGGAATACTGGGGGTTGACAAGAGACAGAGTGAGATAGCTACAGGGTGGTGATCAAGCAAGGTGTAAGGGATGACCTTGAAACTACATCTATTCTCACCATTCAAAGTGTTGAAGAAGTCCTTATTAAAATAGAACCTATCCAATCTGCAATAAATTATTTTCTTATCCTATTGGTGATGGCACAATGTGTACCAAATATCCCTATTATCTTTCCTCCTACCATCTAGGGGATCACTTAGACCATGTTTATTAATCATTCTCATCCAGAAAAACTTTTCATTAGGCTTCCATTCAAATTTGTTCCCACCAATTTTATCTTGTGAATGTTCAATCATATTAAAGTCTCCACCAAAGACCCAGGGAATATCCTCAAGCTAGGCAAGCCAATTCCATAGATCAATGCGGTCCCTATGATCATATGGGGCATAGATAGAAGCAATCTAGAAGTCAAGTTCCCTATATTTAAGCTTGATCCAAACCACTCTGTTACAGGGGGAGCAACCCCAATTCTCAACGAATTCGGCCCATCTCTTGGAGACCAAAATAGCAGCACCTCCCTTCCCTTTAGTTTGCTTAGTAACATATTGAGTATCCTCCCTCTAAATACATTTTAGGTTTATATATAGGGAGAATTGGACTGCCTTTAATTCTTACAGAAGTAAAAAGTCAACACCCTTTTTCATCCTTAGAAATATTTTAATGACATACTTTCTATCAAGGGACTCCAACCCCCTAACATTCCATGAGAAATAGTTAAGGAGAGGTGTCCATTGGGGCCCTAAATGTTTTATAACATCTAGGTAGGTAAAATTTAGGAACACAAGGATTCGATTTCTTATTGGTAGATCCATTAGGTCTACCTCTTTTATTTTTAAACTCGGACACCTGCTCAGCTCCAAGAGCAGGTGATGTGGATTTTTTGAGTCTTGGAATGTTTTTTTTCTTTTGGCCATGGCCTTTCTATGGCCAATGTCAATCATAGCATTATCGATCATATCCTCAAATGTGGAACATCTATAAGGAACAATGGCCCATCTTTCCCATTCCTCATACTTTTTTTCATTATCACAAGCAAGAAGGCATAATCTATCATCTTTCCCAATCACTACATCAGTAGCCCTACCAGGGTTATGAGAGTCATCTAGGGGGGTCCAGAATTGTACTATTCTCAGTTTTCAGGGGGTACCTAAAGGTGGGAATATTAGAAGGATCAAAAACAATAATTACATCTTTAAGAGGAGTTTTTAGATCATAGGCTTCATCAAAGTTCTTATAGTCTTAATTAGACTTAGAGCATGCTCTCGAGCCTTCTCCTATACTTTCCCCTTCTTTAGAAGCCTCCTCAAAACTACTAATGCTAGAGTCCTTGAACCCCAAGGCCCCTCTCACATCCTTGTTAGGAAGACTACTATTACCATCAACCTTGTCTTTTTTGTCATTACTGTTATTGCAAATCATTATTTTAATTTTTTTTCTTGACAACCACAATGCCCTTGATTTTCTGGAGGGGGAGTTTTTAAGCATTGAGGGGGAGAGGGGCATCTCTCCCATCTTTGGAAACTGTCGAAGGGATGGGAACAACATCTAGAGGAGGCGAAGAGGGGAGAGAGTGGGAGGAGCTCTGCAGAATAACAGGCGGGTCCGGAGAGACAGAGAAAGAAGACAACTCAGAGGAAGGGGGAGTAGAGGGGAGGGATTGGAAAAACCAAGACTCGGGTCAATGGAAGCAACAGGGGTGGGAACTACAGAGGAATTGATCACACCAGGGGGTCGATTTATTTTTACCCAAAAGGGGGCAATTTTTTCTAACATGGCCTTCCATTCTGGACAAGAAGCACACATTGATGCCACCCAAGTATTTCATGAGGCAAGAAAAATATTCAGATTCCAAATTGACAACAAGTTTGTTAGGCAAGTCTTTACCTGGGTTGATAGCAACTAGCACCCTCGCATCAAGATGCAGAAGAAGAGAGGGGGAATTGTCCATTCTAAGGACATCACCGAGATTCTCTAAGGCCTTAGGTAAAAAATGCCAGAAGAAGGGGGGACATTATGCATCGACAACCATCTAGGGCAGGAGATAGCCAACACTTCATCTTTATTGGCTTCAGGAGACAAACTCATCGCCCTGAAGCAACATTTACCAACATTCCCAAATTATTTTCTAATTACATCATCTTGGTGTTTAGGAGATTTGAAAAAAATGATGAATAGGCCCCTTTGAACCATCCTATAGAAGGAAATCGAAAACCCTAGTTTTTTGACCCATATGCTATGTATCCAATTGTTAATATAGTTACGGGACGGTAAAAGTTTCAAATCAAGGGCAACAAAGAAAATAGCAATATTTTTTAACGTATTATTTTCTTCAACAATTGCTTCAACCATATGTGAATTAGGCCTAACAGTGAGTTTAATGAGATTCAGACCCTTACCTCCTCCATCCTGTGCTTGGTCGAGAAGGGAAACCTCTTACGAGATAAACGTGGCATTGCTTGGAAGGCTTAGGCGGTCTATCAATGCATCCTTGAATGATTTCTCTCTCACAACGTCATTCGAAACCCCAGGTGAAGATTGTGCCATACACAGAAAACAAGCAAACACCCACTGATAGGGCATTAAAGGCACCAAAGTACTGGAGAGTAATGCAAACTGGAAGCCCAGTCTGGCCCTTGAGCCGAGCAGATGCTCGCTCGAGCGAAACTAGCCCTCAACGCATGTGAGAGAACGGAGGTTGCAGAGCCTTCTTCAGTTTTGGCACCTGCCCATGTAGCTATCATATTTTATATTTTATATAATATAAGTTATTAAATATATGTTTGAAATAATATTTTATTTATATATTATAAAATTATATTCAAAATAAAAATTTTACTAGGATTTTATAAGTTAATATTTTTCTTTTAAAGGTAATTGGTTCGGTGCCTGAATAGCTTTTGACTAGAGCTATGAACCAGTGGGGACACAGTAGGGGACCCCATCCCCATTACATATATTTGAATTATTATTATTATTATTATGTTTGATTAGATTGACCCCAAGACCTTCTCCATCCTATGGAAGGCCAAGAGTCACAGCTTAGAATTCCACTTTAGATGTCCCTATTGGGAATTGAACTTGGGTCTCCACAATGAGAACCCAATGTTTTAACTAGTTAAGCTCAACCCCTTAGACTTGATTAATGTTAATATTATTTTTATATAAATTATATTTTAATATTTTTAAAGTATTTCAATTCTAATAAATTAAAAATTGTACTGTTTTTATTCAATTATCTATTAACTTAATAAGATAATTACATAATAAGGTTATTGTTATTTATTATTAACTTTATTTATTTTAAATTATTATTTTTATTAAATTTCATATTTTATATGTTTTGATTTTGTATTTTTTTATTTAGATTTAAATTTGAAATCATTTGAATTATTTGTCTATTTGTGAAATTATAATAATAAAGAAAAACAATTAGAAGTAGTTCAATCTTGCTTATTTATGTTCTATTATAATTTGAATTATTTTGAAATTTTATCTTAATGTATATAATATTATAAATAAAATAAAATTTAATCATTTTTAACTATATTAAGTATCTATATTCTTAAGTTTTTTTACAAGATTATTATTATTCTATTAATTGTTTTATAGAAATAATTTTTTTTTAATTAATAATTAAATTAATAATAAATGTAGAGAGAAAGAGAGAATCAAATCTAATGTTAAATCTCTCTTTCTCTCTATTTGTCTCTCTACTATTGTTTGTTTATCTCCCTATCCCTCTCCTCCCTCTCTATATATCCTTATATCTCTGTCTCTCTATCTCTCTAACTTTCCATCTATATATGTGTTTATCTCTTCCTCTCCTACATATCTCTCTCTCTATTTCTCTCTATCTCCCTATCTCTCTATCTTTATCGCTCCCTCTCTTTATCTATTTCTCTCCATTTATTTCATCTCTATTTCTATCTTTCTCTATCCATCTGTCTTTCTCCCTCTCCATCTTCCTAGACCTCTATATCTATATATTTTTCTCTATGTCTCTATCTCTCCATATTTTTCCTTTCATCTCTCCCTCTATCTCTATCTCATTATCTCTTTATCTCTCTCTACCCCTATATTTTTCATCTCTAACTCTCTCTATATCACTTCCTATCTCTATCTTTCTATCTCTCCCTCACTTAGTCTCTCCCTCTCCTCTCCTTATCACTCTCCCACTCCTACTTCATCTCTATCTATATCCCCTAGCTCTACTTTTTTACCCATCTCTTTATATATCTATCACTCTCCCTATCTGTCTCTCCCTCTTTTTATCACTATTTATTCCTCTCTCCCTATTGCAAGCATGATAAGAGCATATTGGCAATGAATCATGTTTACTTCCCGATTCAAAGGTTTTGCTTCATTCGTGTTTGGATCCATATAAGTGGATGCACAATTGATTTGAAGTTATCACTTCTCTATTGAGATCTTTGTAGCATACAAAACATAATTTTCTAAATAGCCTACCTATTGACCTCATTTACTACATAAATGCATGCAAAAAAAAATTTTACTTTTGAAGGTTGAATGATCCATAATTGTTGGGTTTGTACTCTTAAGGATACATCAAACACAAATCATTCACAACATACACCACTATAAAGGCTAATCAACATGTAGTTGCATAAATATTCACATGATCAAAATAAGGTAAGATTTTAATTCAACTCCAATTCACAAAATAACTATCTCCTACATTGTTATCAATTGTTTCCTTGTATCATTCAAATATTTCAAACATAGAACAAACCTCCTATTTTTGAAAAAAGGTAGGGACTCAACTACATCATAGCTCCTTGTTGTTTTATTCTATATTTTGCATAAAATTGTGTTGTACATGAGGTCAATTGGTAGGGAGATATTGGAATAGAGAGATGGAAAGATAAAAATATATAATTTAGAGGGAGAGATGGAAGAAGAAATATGGAGATAGAGAGAGGCAAGAAGATATAGAGAGTGATAGACTTATAAAGCATTGAAAGGGGGGGGGGCGGGGGGGCGGGGGTGAATCAGTGACAGCAAAATCAATACTACTTTAAACACTGATCGGTAGATATACTTAATAAGTTTACTAAACACTATGCATGCAATCCAAAATGATATCAAAGCATCCACAATAAGTAAAACCTCCACCATAACACAAGTTATTATACGTGGAAAACCCAAATGGGAAAAACCACGGTGAGATGGGACTCAAAAGCTAACTATCTGCAGTAATAGGTAACTGACCGGTTAAGGTCTACAAAAGTGCTCTGCTAGGAGTGAATCCTGTTAAAGATCCCAAAGCTCTGTTAGGAGCTATACCCTGTTAGGAGTAACCTCGGTAGAGGATTTTTGAATCCAAACTAATGGATCACCTTGTTAAAGGATTTATACAATGAAGCTTGTTAGAGTTTACACGGTTAGGAGATTTTACTATTGTAGTGATTAGAAAACAACAGGTGGTGTGATCTAGAAGTAGCACAACTTGCTTGAATAGATCCTCTTCTGCGCACTCAAAACTGCATCACCAACATATTATGCAATGCCTTCAACAACTTAACACTACTATCTTCACATCAATTCATCTCATATGAAATAGATCATCATAATGTCATTATATAAACATTTAGATTTCATGTCGGCTTAGAAATCATATCACAATTTCCTAGGTGCAGTGTATCTAGACAATCAATCATAACTCATCACAAATTACTGCCAAAATTTATTGGTTAGGGGTAACTCATCACGACTGGTGATAATTCATCACACAATCAATGAATACCGGTTGGAACACCGATACCAGTTAGAGTTAACCATTTCAACATGTAAACTGTTTGTCCTCCATTGCTTCTTTGATGGTTTCCGTTGAATCTTTAAGTTGGTGTCAAGTCATTCCTACATATACCGGTTGTCTACACGTACTGGTTTGACACTCTCTAAACCATCATAAACTAAACTTCCAATACCGGTTGCAATACAAGTAACTTTGGAAGTAATACCAGTAGACAATGTGAACATATGTGTGTGTGTACATGTTCCATCAATGACAACACATGAAGTCATTCATTACAATCACCATCAATCCAACAGAGAGAGGGGGAGATGGAGAGAGGGGTGGATAGCGAGAGGGAGACGTTAGAGGTCTCAGAAGAGGGAGAGAGGGAGAGGTGGATAGTGGGAGGGAGACATGTATAGAGATATATGGGAAGAGAGGAAGATAGAGGTAGAGATGAAGATAGAGTGAGAGAGGAAGATAGTGGTAGAGATGAAGATAAAGAAAGAGAGGAAGAGGGAGACAAATACATAAAGAGATAAAGAGAGGTAAAGTGAGAGGTAAGGAGATAGAGGGAGAGGTAGAAAGGAGGAGATAGATAGATATAAATATAAGGAGATATGGAGAGACGAGGAGAGGGAGAGAGAGAAAGAGAGACAAACAAATAGAGAGTAGAGATAGAGATATTCGAAGGAGATGGACAGAGGGACGTATAGAGCTATATGGTAAGAGAAAGAGAGAGATGGAGATAGAGATATATCCAAATAGAAAGGGATGTAGATAGAAGGGGGGAGAGGGAGAGAAAAAAGAGAGAGAAGAGAGATAGAGAAATTTGAAAGATAAACTCAATATTAACAAATATTTTTTTTATCAAATTGAAGGTAAATATAATTAAATTCTTAAACATATAATAAAACATTAAAAATAAAAATAAACTACATTAAAATTGAAAAAACTAATATTTTAATTTTTATATTAAAAGTTGTAAGTCAAAACCATACTTACAAAGTTTAAAATAAAATGAAACCTGTTAAGAAGATTTTATAAATAAGATTGTTTAAAAAAAAAAAAAAATTACGCCAGTGGAGGATGATTAGTATTATGGTTTTATATTTTAGATTTCTTAATATCATGTAGTAATTTATAAATTAATTTATAAGTATTAAAAAAAAAAAATTAATAATTAAATTTGTAAATAATATATACATGTAATAAAACAAATTAGATAAGGTGGATAGACAATAACATGTAAAATAATAAATACAACATAAATAATTAATTATATATATATTTTTAAATTAAATATTATTTTTTATTTATTTTAATAATTGTTTTTGATATTAAAGAGCAGTACAATGAGGGTCATGTCCCTATTACAATAACAGTCCAATGACATAAAAGACAAAATAATAGCACAATCTCAACAAAACATCAAAAACATCTAATTCAACAACATATCTTAAGTAGGATTAAACCCCCAACTAAAAGGGATAAACCAAAGCCCAATAATGAAGCAATAGCTAACAAAAGACATACAATAACTAACCATAGTGTTCATCATGGGAGTTGTGGAGGGGAAAAAGCGAGATCGGGTGGCTAGGACCTAATCCCACTTTTGCCAGCACATTGGGAATACGAAAGAGCCTAGGGAGATAGCTCACTTTGGCTACTTCTTGTGAGAAAGAGAGCCAAATATTATCTCTTAGGGTTTTTATTCCTCTTGTTGTATGTGATGATTGATCAACTAAACTAGGAGATGAACAATGAAGCATATATGAACTGAAATTGCAGAAACTTACAGATCTAAAACTGAGATACTGAAAGCAGAGAAGGGGGAGGAATTTGAATGTGTACCTGGTATTGAAAAATTAGTCAAAGAAAGTTGCAACTGAAGACCTACAAATTTGATGTTCCGAGCTTCCAACTTGCCAAATTTCACCTGAAACTGGGAGGACCAAGGCACCGAGAGAGGACCACAATGCCCAGAAAGGACAAGGGCACCTAGAGAGGACCATGGCACTCAGGGAGGACCAGGTCATAGGACCAAGGTGCCACACCCCTGTCCCAATGATCTCTGCTCAAATTTGATCTTCGGGACTGTGTCTGTGTGCTTTGCCATACTTGAAATTTGCAGTGACGATCGGACCCTGTACCTACACCTGCAACTGAAAATAGGGTTTTGGGTGGCTATATAGGGTTTTGCCTTAGTCAAACCCCTATTTTGGTGATTTCCACCTCAACAAATAGGCGATTTGTATAGTAAAATAGTATGTGAAAGAATCTTGTGTGCGTGCAAGACCCTAGGATGAAAGCAAACAATCTTGAGTAACCCTAAAGAGTAAACCCTAAATGCTTGTAATTGACAAAGTAAATGCTCTAAATCAATGATGTAAAGTGATCTAAAGCATGAATGTAAATATATAAATTGATGTAATGAAGCTCATATAAAGTTGTGAAAACAACATGAAACCATACCCAACCCCTAAGGGAGGGGTACAAGCCAATCGTCAATCGGTGATCTCCTATTATTATTCAATGTCTTCAAGGCTCCTAATTGATGATGAATGCTTGACAAATGCTTGATAAATGCTTGATGAATTTTGTTGAAGACTCCACATAGGCTTCTCTTTCACTACATAGAAGGCTCCTTGTGCTCACTCCAACATCTTTTTCCTAGATTCGATTAGATCTTAGTTGAGATTAGATCCCTTCAAATGAAGAAAGAGAGCTCTTATGTATGAAACTCTAGATCTTACTTTCATCTTTAGACCGACTTAGGATTTGAATTTACTACCAATATTTTGGGGTTAAGCATTGTAAAATCATAGAATTATGCTCCTGAAATTTTGGGAAAAATTTCGGGGACCATGTTGCACTTGCACGTGGTCCAACCAACTTTTCACCAAATTTTCGGGGTCATTAGATATGATGATATTAGAGTGAATCCCAAAGTTACAGCTGATTTCGAGATGTTTTTATATGCGAGATAGGGCCTTAAAGGTCAAAATAAGACATAATTAGGGTTTATGATTTAATGATTTATTGGAGGAATAAAATAAAAAGGGGCACACTTAGGGTAAAGGGCCCAATTTTATGATGTGGGGAGTGATGAAATATGACTTTAGATTTAATTTAATTAATTAATTAAATGCTTAAAGGGAAATTACAATGCAAGCTGCAAACACACTAAGGCGGGTGCTAAACTAAGCGTAGAATTGTACCACCGTAGCAAGGGTGTACAATTTACGACACTACATGAGCCAAAGCTCCATAAAACAAAAACAATACCTTCTCTTCAATTCAAGTCATGGATTTTAATAAATAGGTTATCCATTTCATACATGAAACACCTTCGTTATAATTAGTACTTTATGTTACCTTATATTATTGTATTTACTAAAATTGTCATTAATTATTAATAAATTATCTTTCAATCAATTACAAATGAGTATTTTTCTATTGAAGATATATTTATTTTTGTAAAATTAACATGTTGGATTTCTAGCTTTATAATTATTTGATTTTTTTTTTTCTTCAATATAACTCACTAAAAAAACATAAGCATTATAGGAGTGGATTTTTTAGAAGGCTAACCATAAACCATTTTTTCGTCAATTTTTTGAGCCAGTTTTTTTACCATTTTCTATATTTTAGGGAAAACATAGTGAATATTATCTCTGGCTTCTTTAGTTTGTAATTATGACTTTTTATATATTAGAAGTAGTTTAAATCAAAATCAAAATACATTATATGGATTTGTAACTTCAAATTGTATCAATGGAGATCACCAACTAGCAGAATCAAAATAAAACATATGCGTTTGCAATTCCTAAAGCTACTAGATCAGCAAAATAGAAACAACTAGTCCCAAGATCCTATTACATTGTTTTTGCATTCTGCTTTATCACAATCATAGGTGCGTGAAGGAGGCACAATCAAGTTTGGATCAATCCCTTTGAAATCAAATTGGGCATTAATCTTCTCTTTCTTAGGGTTTTCCTCTGTGTTGTTTTCCTACACAACTGAAACCTGACTTGTTTGCTTGATTAAGAAGGACCCCCTCCTTTTGTTTTGATTTTGTGCGTACCTCTTATCCTTCTTTTTTCTTCTTTCTTTCTATCTCTCTCTTTTATTTGTTTTGTGTTTTCCCCTTCAAGCTTTCAGGGATTGGGGTTGGGATGTTGCAAGTTTGTTTCTGGGGATTGATAACCTTGACCCCCAACTACCATCTTTGTCCTATGTTGTGTGTCCTTTGAGTGTCAAGGACCTGTTATCCTTGACCTCAATTCCTCCCTTTCAGGGATAGAGCATTATAGATCTAGGATAACATATCCTTGTGCATCCTCGACATCCCAAATCCTTGACCCCTAAAAGGGGATTGATGCCTTACCTACCCACCCATTATGTATTTAATGCAGGTTGTGTCTATAAACCTGACCATCAAAATTCAATTTGACATATCATTATCAAGTCACTTAAGCTATATTTTGGTCTTTAAGGCAACAAATAGATTGCTAATCCTCTTAAGTGTTATCAGATGGGTGTATGAGCTTCATATAAACATAATTAGGCTTTAGGATTCTTGTTTTTGGGATTGGTGGTAGGGTTTTATGTTTGTTTCCTTCTTTTTCACATTTTGGGTCTAGCTTTTTTCTTTTTCTTTGGTGTCTCATGCCTAGAGGTTGCATGTGGTCTTTGCTTCTACATAACCTTTCCTTGTGCTTTTGGTTCATATTTCTAGTGTAGTCCTATGGGGTTAGTCTCTTGCCCTTCTAAACTTTGTGGGGATGTTGTTAGGGTTTATTTCTTTATGACATATTTATCTCCCTATCTAGATTAAATTGTCACTGACAACATGAGCAATCCAAAAAACTCTAACAATGTAGCCCATTGAAATCATCCATAAGATCAATAGATTAAACTAGGGTTTGGTTTGTGAACGAGAATAGTTCGATGAGTGAGATCAAGTATTGGAAGTCCAATCTGAAAATGACCTAACTTAATATGCCCACCCTTGGCCTTGACAAGTGTATGCATATTGGGTCATAGGGATCGGGGTTCATGATCCCAAAGATGGGTTGGGGATATTTCATCGTTGATCCCCAAAATTCTTAACATACTTGCATGAACATCGAGTATCAGGGATGCCATACCTTAGCACCCAAAAGGTGTCAGAAGTGTGACACCCCAACCCCCGAAACATATGCATACCCACTTCTTAATAAGATCAAGGATGTTCTAGCCCCAACTATGAAATCTCTTAGGTTAACACTCTCAGCCAAGGTCAAGGATGTCACATCACTGAACCCGAAGAGGAGTTTTACTCACTTTGATTAATATATTTGTCATAGGCCTTTAGATTTGTTTTGTGTATTCCAATGGTCTTAATGTTAGATTTAATTTTAATTTTGCTTTCAATAAAGTGGAATTAGTAACTAATGAATAAGTTGTCTTATCTACCAAAAGAATATGTTTCTAACTTAACTTATTTTGCATAAAATCAATAATGTCTCAAGAAAAGGTAGTGCCAATGTAGTACAGATTCTATAGATACCTTCCTCCCACCAAGTTGGTGTCATTAGATAGAAATGTCACTAAAATTAACCTTGGACATATAGGCTTGGAGGATTTCCTGAGGAGGATGTCAATTCCAAATGGAAGGATTGTCTAGTCTACATCACCAGTTCAATCTAGATTGGTACAATTTCCAGGCTTCCTTGTTTCACTACAATCCAAAGAGTTGGTGTTGACATGCATAATGAATTATAAGTCAAAAGAAAGTAGAGTCTATGGTCCACTAGGGAAGCCATCCAAGATATTTCACCAAACTCAATCGAATAAGTGTTTGGCAGCTCATGACATGATCAATATGCCAAGGTCATAATGACCCGTGGGGAACAATTTTATGAAAATGACAAAATCCAATGGCCTTTATCAGTGAGTAGTTGTTTGAAAATCCAAGAAAAAGTGAGCAAATAGAGAAAATAAATATGAGAGCCTATTTACACATGGATGTTAGGGACTATGTCACTCTCCTAAGTAGAGTGGTTGGCCAACCTAATGCCAAGGATATCAAGCCTTGGATGCACCTGTTTATTAAGACTATTACAACCAGAAGGGAGTATATTGATTGGGGGAAAATGATAAGTGATAGTCAGGATGAGCAACCGGTCAGAGTGAAGAATAACTCAAAATTTTACATGACATTGTATTTGGTATACCTACTAGCTACTCAAGTTGCCTACCTAGGACTAAGGAAGAAAGGATCACTCATTGGTCCAAATATGAGAGTATATGATCATTATCCCCAATTTACTTTGGAAATAAGTGGGAAGGACCGCATGATTGCCAAAGATGCTTTTTTTTTGTAGTAATAAGGACTTTAGATGGAGATTTTGCAAAGAGGTTATCTCCAAATGTCACTATAGAGATTCAAAGGTTTAGAAGCTACTTTATTCAATTTAAAAATTTCACATATATCAGAGTCATAGGCTACACTATGGCTCCAAAAAAACTTCTTAGGTTTCCATGTGATAGGTTGATTGTCCTAGAACTTTGCAGATAGGTGGGTTATTCCCATAAATTGGTAGTGAGCAAAAACAAGCATTGGTTTCAATTACCAATCAGAGTACGAGATCATGCTTGTTTAGAGATGAATTTTGCAAAGAACGTAGAAGGTGAATTATTAGAATTATCTCTGAAGCCCTTTAAATATACATAGAAGCAAGTCTAACCCAATTGATAGATACAATCACCTAATGGGGTCACACTTGAAACATGTACCTAAAATAAAGGAAATTAGACAAATTGTTCCAATGATTATGAGGTTAGAATCAAGGATCTTTGCATATTGGATTTAGACTTGGCAAATCAGGCCAAAGGAATATGGATCCTAGATGATGTCTAGGCCAAGGATAGTGAAGACAGGCTACATCCAAAATATAAAAAGAAGAGGATATTTGATAGTCCCATACATAATATAGATATGAACTTGGTGGAACCAAAAGGTGTGAAGCAACGGGCATGAGATGTTTTATACTAGACACATGAGTGGATTGGAAATTCTTATCAAATGCTCTTAGTTCCATAGATAGAAAGGAAGCCCCATAAGAATCATGCAAGAACATCCAAGAGTAAGAAGGCTCCTTATTCTTCTAAAAATCCTCCTCCTCTTACTCATCCAACTGATCATGCAAGGGTAGTAATAGATCAAGTTCCTCTTAAGGTACATAAGAAAAGGAAAACTAGCAAGGAAGCCGAAAAGGCTCCTTCTAATAATAGAGAGAAGTCCAAGAAAGAGAAACCAATTCCTCCTCCCATTGTTTCTACCATTACACCATCTTTAGTCCATCAAAGGACTAGGTCAACTAAAACCAAAGAAAGAACTAAAGAAGTCCTTGAAGATATCCAAAAGGTGTATAAAAGGCTAAGTAAAGGGCCTAAACCTATAAGGACAATCATTGATTTGTCAGAAGAAGAAACAAAAGAACAACAATAACAATTACTATAGCATTGTAAATTATAGCTTGTACAATTCACACCTCATATTTGTTCTCCTACTTTAGCGTGTCCTATTTTCATTCTCCCTAGGCCTGTTTGGCCCCTTTTTACCCTGAACTTGATATCACTTGTGTACATGGTTGAGTGGACCCCATCCTAAGGCTATGCCCCCTTTATTTGGTGGCTCCTTATCTTGCTTTTGGAGGATAAGGGTCTTGTGGTGCCGTTGTCTAGACCATGGCACCATGGCACCTTGGTCATCCTTAAAAAGGGCCCATTTTAAATATGGGTGGTCATTCCTCCTCCCCAATGGATTTTTCTCCTTGTGGCTACACTTGACCATTGGAGGTTAGCCTCATAAGTAATT
This sequence comes from Cryptomeria japonica, assembly GCF_030272615.1. Classification (NCBI taxonomy): domain Eukaryota; kingdom Viridiplantae; phylum Streptophyta; class Pinopsida; order Cupressales; family Cupressaceae; genus Cryptomeria; species Cryptomeria japonica. Next base: position 619,460,040 of record NC_081407.1, read on the forward strand.
TACCTAGGGAACCCTATATAATGACATCCTATCAATTTATTTTGGCATCCATGTTATATCCACAATATACCCCAGCATTTGTGCATTTGTCAAGCATTCTCAAGCATTCAAATAAACATTTCATCCTTCAAGCATCATGGAGCAAAGTCATATCAATCTTCATGCAAGCATGGATGTTTGATTAGTTCATTCATGTTCATGTGTTTGTCATGTTGTTTCTTTCAACATTTGTGATCACATCTAAAGAGAATTGTATCATCTATCTCCCATCTACCATTGCAAATATGAGGTATATCTTCTAGGATTTACTTTAGTATTTACATACTTCAATTCAATTCAAGGTTAATTCCTAGACCAGGGTTTGACCCAAGGAAAATCCTTATCCACTACCATTTTCCTCTCCTTTTGTGTCCATGGAATTGACTTAGGAGTTATGATTAAAGATTGTAACAAAGTTGACGATGACGAACAAGTTCACATTTTGAAGGAGAAAAAAGTGGAGGACCAGGGCAACCTACCACCATGATCTCAAGAATTTTTCCCAATATTCAGATAGTGGATCCAATACATTTCCCTGAGCTAGAAAAAATCCCACTTTCCTATCCAGGAGATATGAGACTAAGACAACCTACCACCTCGGTCCCAACAATTCATCTAAACTTTCAATATCAAGTTCTGATCCTCTTCTTCTGCCCGGATCTCTAATTGTCGCTCTGTTTGATAGATGTATCACTTTGTTATTATTGTTTCACTTCAATTATCCATAACTTTACCCTATAATTTATAATACAAATCCAATTTCAACTAAAAAATGGGAGACATCCTATAGGTGAATTTAATTGATATCTTAACCCTTTTTCCTAATTGAATAGCGACCAGATCTATTGAATTCCTCTCCCTTTTAAAGTAATGATTAATTTTAGTAAGATTAGTGGTTTGTTATCTTAATTGGTGAAATCCTAATTTTACACCATTACATTTTGGTGAACCCAACTTATTTCATGCTTACTTATGATTTTATTGTCTTGGATCTAATTTCTATGCACTTAAACATTAGTATTTGCACTTATATGCAATTGAATTACATAAATTTAGAGGTTAAATTTATTAAAAAGAAACCCTCATTTATTATTCTAAAATTGACTTGTGGGTTGCATAGTTTATCAATTGTGTCTTCAAATATAATTCGGGGTTTTTCATAATGGAATTTACTAATCTGATTGGCTTGCTATTTCACATGTGATAACATTGTTTCTTGGTTACATTTATCAAAATCATGTTTTGGATAATGGTTTCTTTCACTTTACATTACTTCTTTTCATTCATAGTACTCTTGCATATAGCATCATTAGAACTTCAAAGATTTTTTCTACTTGAAAATCATCTCTCAAAGCTTTTATCCATGTTGTGTGTTGTTTTATGATGGTATTTTTAAGTAAATGCATTGCACATGTATATGACAAAATAGCTTTCGTAGACAATGATTATCCTAGAGATGACATTGAAAAGACTAACACGTATACCTCTCTTAGGGTATCTCATGTGAATGAGGAAAGAATCAATACTCCTATCAATATTCTCTCCAATGGAGATAAATTATTGAAAAACAACATGACATTGTCTTCTTCTCATACGCATACTCTAGTGCATGAGGGGCAAGGTTAAAATGGGTGTGTCATTCTCTCTATATCCTGCTTATTCTCCTAGAACTTATCTTAATCATCAACATATTTTTAGGCAAGATGATGTTATGCATTTTATTCATGATCTTTCTCCATACATTAAATTAAGAAAATATGAATCCTTGGATGATAAGGACCCTTCTTTCCCACATACCAAGGAGGACATGAATAACAATGACCATTGCCCTATAAAGGATATCCCTTCTTCATTTAGTTATCCCTTTGGACCTCCAACTTGTCCTCACACTATAAATTTTGAAGAAATTCATAATGAAAGCCCCCCTCCTTCACAATTAAGAACATCTTATGAAGTTGGATATTATTTGATTTCAAAACAAGGCTATAGAGGACAAGGACTTGGAAAACATGAACAAGGATATAAGATCCCCGTAGACCCTACCACAAAATTTACTAAAGAAGGCCTAGGATATCCCAGTTCTCAAACATCTATGGAAGATGCTCATAAGGTTCAAACGTTGAAAGAGTATTTTGCAAGACATAAAAACTATCGCCCATCAAAACATGCATCTACATTAAATAATCACCCCCCTTCTCAACCAATTCCTTTGCCTCAAGAAAGAAATCCTTCTCCTTCCACTAGCACACCTTGTCCTACATCTCAAGAGACAAGACCCAACCATATTGACAATCAAGAAAAAATAGCTACAAGAATCTTTTGGAGATTAAAGTACAATAAGAATGTTATATTTTATGAAATAAAATATAATAATAAAAACAAAGAATATGAGCATTGTTTTTTCATTGTTGTTATTCTCATTCTATTGGAAATTGTAAATCTTTTAAAGAATTTGTTCAAGACCAATATGATCGATCTTGCATAGATCTTACAACTGATCTTGCATTTTTTCTTGGCGAAGAGTTAATGCCTTAGCACTTCATTCACCTTATTATGTTGCTCCTCACCCTATGAAAAATTAGTAGTTTGACTTTATCGGGGTCTCTTTGTCATGCATGGTAATGCATCTTAAATTCTAATCATACATAGACAACAAAATAATTTTTCCTTGTCTCCTTGCTTGGGGGGCAAGGATAGCATATTCAATTCTCTCTCCTTTTCAAAGATTGCCTCTTCCTTTGAGTTGTATTTTTTATAACTTAATGTCTTTTCTCACATCAAATCATCCTTCATGTGAGTACATGTGTGTTCCTTGGTTAGTACCTACTCTTTGCTTGAAACAGTACATGTTTTATGTATAATCTCTCTTCAGAAGGAGTGTAATCCTTATCTTTGTCCCTATTCTTGGGGGACATTGATTCTACTTTCTATCTCCTATCCTTTCTAAGGATCCACTTTTCCTATGATGAGTAGTGTTTTCTTGTGATATGAAGTCATTCCTTGTGTGAAGTTGTTTGTTTGCTCAAGGATTCTCTCTTATGCAAGAGGTGTGTATCCTTAAGTACAACCTCTTCTTCACTTGATGATGTATGTTTATTTTAAGCAAACCCCTCACGTTGGGTCAAAAATGTGTTATCCTTAATCAAGAACCCCTTTACCTAGAAATAGGGGGAAGGTATGAATCCTTGTTCTCCTTCCTTTCCTTTGGTGAATGATGTTATTTTTATTCAAAATCTCCTCTTGGAGGTAGATGTCTTTGAGCAAAGATATCTTCCTCCTTCTCCTCCAAAGGATTCCATTTACACTTGTTGTAAGATATCTCTTTTACAAGTATCTTTTCCTTTCTTATAAGAGTCATGCCTCTTTAGCTTGGATTTATGTACATTGTTGCCTAAAGGATATCTCCTTGGCGACGAGGGTGTGTATCCTTGTTTATAGCTTCCTTAAGACCTCAAATATACAATTGTGTTGCCATCTTAAGGGGGGAGGGCATACGTCATGCCCTCCTTGTACCATATTTTTTATTTTGCATATCCTTTAAGGGTTGTTGCATGCTTGAAACCAGACCTAACTCCCAGACAAGATGCTTCATTCCCAAAACTAGACACAATCCTTTTATATGTCTTGTATTAGGTGTACATGCTCAAAACTAAACCTAACTCTTAGATGAGATGCTCCCAAAACTAGACATATTTGTTTTTCAATTGCAAGTCTTATACAGGTTGTTGTGTGCTTCAAACCATACCTAACATCTTAGAGGAGATGTTTAACTCTTGAAACTAGATGACGACATATGCAACAAGGGGAGTTGACTAGCCTAACACAACTTGTTGGACCTTTCAACTCTTCCCTTTTCAACTTCTTTAAGGTAGTTTGACTAGAATAACACAACTTGCTAGACTAGTCAACCCTCCTTTTCAAGATGAGTAGAATAACATAACACAACTTGCTAGACTATTTTGACTATCCTTCTCTACATAAATAACACAAAATAACACACCTTGTTGCCTCGTGAGTATTCATGTTCTCGTATATCACCTATCATAACAACTTGCTAGCCTATGGATTCCAAAACCTCTCTTCCTTTCTTCTCATGGATCACCTAGCATAATGTAGCTTTCTATCCTGTGGCATCCATGTTCTCTTCTTTCTCCTTCTCATGAGCTCATAGCTTTGCTACTTGTTGGACCACGCTTCATCATTCGATGCACACTCTTGATCTTTTCATATGACCACTTGTGTTCTTGTAATAGCATTCCAAGAATGAGATTAGTGGATGAGACATTTTGATTATCAAGGTCACCTCAACTAGTTGACTTGGAGTTTTTTTTTAGTACTAACCCCTTGTATTGTGTGTCTTTTGTCTTTGTTTGGTTTTTTTTGTCTTTGTCCTTTTTTGTGTGTCCTTGCATGTGATTGCTTGAGTTAAGATCCTAAGATTTGGGGCTTGGTTCTTCTAAATTAATGATGTCTTATCTCTTCGTGATCCCACTCCTAGTTGCTCTTCTCTCTCTTCCTCATCTTTCTACTTTACCGCGAGTATTTGCATAGGATCGTACTCTCATCAAAGTGGGGGCTAAATGTAGAATCGTAAATTGTAAATGGTACAATTCACACCTCATATTTGTTCTCCTACTTTAGTGTATCCTATTTCCATTCCCCCTAAGCCCGTTTGGCCCCTTTTTAATCCAAACTTGATGTCACTTGTGTACATGGCTGAGTGGACCCCATCCTAGGGCTATGTTGTTGAACACACACCAGATGTTGAGAGGGGGGATGAATCAACATTAAATTAAATTTTGTACCTCAATCTAACAATTAACAACTTCATTCCAGGCATGCATATTATTAAGCATTAAGCAAAACCATCATAAACACTCACACAAGAACACTAGTATTTTATACTTGGAAAACCCAAACAAGGAAAAACCATAGTGAGAGCTAACTCACAAAATCAACCCATTATATAGAATTTTTTTACAAAAGAGAGGGCTCACTGCTCCAGACTTATAGACCACGGAAAACTACTCTTGGGGTAAGATACAAAAGAGGACTTGCAAACCTGAAGCTAATTGCAACAGGGAAAAATACAAATTTACAACTTATAGAAAAAGAATTGTATGGATAGAAGCATCTCAATATACTGATTACAATCATTGTTAAAGTGCATTCTCCAACCTTATGGAAACATCCGAACCACCAGATATTTTGGATAGTTGTTCTTATATCAAATGTTCACCTTTGCATTGTAAACCCTTCTGATATAGCAACTACAAACACATCGACATCCTTACATCAAGTTGCTTACCCACTTATTATTGAGCTTCTCATGTACACATACTGTACCACTGAATTTTATACGTATTGCTTCATTTACCACCAAATTTTGTATTCACATCTTTGTCTCTATATTTCTTTTCAACAAATTATCACATACATATACCAAACTGGAACAAAAACATCCCCACCAAGTCGGCCAAAATAAATATTATAACATGTATGCACATTTCCAACCCACGATATGCAACCAGGCCAAAGTATGAAACACATAAAAAATAAACCAATACTAAACCAACATCCAACGTGCAACACCAAACCAAAAGAATACTTCACATACAATTATCATACTAACAAATATATGTTACATCTTACTCTAATGCATGTACCAATCCTATTATATCATAAATAAAAGATTTTGAACCAAAACAAGCAACACCTGGACCACACAGATAAAGCTTCCAACTGTCTTCATTATATAAAAAAAAAACATCAATTGGATCAACTGCCAACTCAACTTGTCTACATCCAAACCATAAAACCAATCACAATAACCTCTAGTCCAAAAGCATAATTGTAAATACTTCAACATAGTATCCAACTCAACTGATGTCCAAACCAGAACATATCCAAACCACACTATTTAACATCAATGACAACAAAGCACAAATCTGTAATAATCTCCCCTTTTGTCATTGATGGCAAACAACCAAAAATGTTTTCATACAACAAACCTTTGAATAACAACCAATACCAACTCCCCTTAACAACAATATCTCAAAAATAGATATAAAATATTTTTTAGTATCTTTCTCCCCCTTTTCCATCAAAGACAAATGCCAAAACACAAACTACTGTAAACACCAAAATCATTCAAAATTACCCAGCCAAATATCTTTGAACTGTATCTATAATCTAATTACCGAAGCATTCCAGACAAAAGTAGCAGTAGCTACAATCTTGCTCTGGCATTCAAAGTCAATACACTTTATTACCACATCATCAAAAGAATCTATATCCTTAGCAAGCTTCTCAACACTCTCTTCTTCAACCAACGATCTTGACTAGAAGGAAAGTTTTAATTCAATGTCAGCTCTTAGCTCTCCAAACATTCTCATATACTCATCTCTTTGGCTTCTTCTCAATACTAATTGAGCATGCAATTCTCGAGCCTTATCTCTTTCCTTTTCATAAACATCCTCATAAATTTTGTAATTATTTTCCATTTCCACCAACTGAGACTCAATTCAATCAATTTCATCCTTGAACTTATGTGTGGTAGTAGGCCACCTCAAACAAAATTTATAACATTTCAGCTACTTCCATAGACTTCCTAAAATTCATTAAATTAAGAATCAACACCTAGTGTGCTCTCTTGCATTTCTCTACCATCTTCTCTTGCAAATTTGATTCAGTAAACTCTTCCTTAGCATCATTGCCTTCTCCTTCAGCCATACTATCTACAAGCTCCTCTGAAAGAAGATTAGCAACATCAATAGCAACCAAGTTATTCTAAACCAGATACTTTACAAAGGATTTCTCAATAACATCTTGATCATAAAAAATATAATTATGATACAAATTTCCAACACACTGCACACCACCAAGCTTCTTAATCATTTCAAGTGCTTTTTCTTCTATAAGCTCATCATCATCAGACGCATCTTCAGAAACCTTCTACTCCTATTCTGCTTCCTTACTTTGACTAACTTCATATTCTACCTTCATCTCCTCTTCTTCATCATCACTATCTATAGTCACTAGTTCAATGTCCTTCTTCTTCAGAATTTCTTTTTTACTCTTTTAAATTTTAGAACTAAAGGCAAAGGCCTCTACGGATAATCTTTTGGATTTCTTTACTTCTCCAATTTCATCATTCCAGACCTTCCAAGAGTCTCTTCCTTTCTTCCAAACCTCTCTGCATTTTGATCCTTTGGCATCTTCAAAAGTTTTTTGCTAACCTCATACATCCATCTTTTAAAAATTCATAGAATAACAAAGTTGTAATGGTGAAAAATTAGGGTTTCCACCACAAGAAGGATGAAAACCGCTAATTTTTGCTTGGAGACCAATTACATTAAAGAGGGGTAAACCCAATGGATATAGCCACAAACTAGCAAGGATAAGGGCTAAGAATTCTATTGGATTTACTGGTTATTGTAAGGAAACTTACAGCCAACTTTATGACAATTTCCACAAACCCATTAAAGATTTCAATCAAATCAACACATAGAATCCACATGTAAAGAATAGACAACGTACCCATGAAAATATGACACAAGATATATCTTGGGAAAACCCTCATGAGGAAAAAACCCACCCTCCAAAATCATCATCCACTATGTATTATCAACAATGAGTCCATTACATTACAACTATGGAAAGCCTTCGAAAACCCAACCATAGCCAAGCACTCCATGTGACCAAGCATGAATCCACACATCCCATGCCATGCTTCCAACATCCACAAATCCTAACCTGGTTAACTGACCAACCCAAACAACTACCCCTGTGGTTGCTTTTATAAACACAAGCTCCCACTAAACCACCATGTGGTATTACATCAAAACCATGTGCCCAAAACCATGTGAGAATAAAATATAATATTTTTCCTACCTACCCTTGCCCCACATGTTTAATATTGGGTACTTCATCACAATTACATTCCCCAATATTAAATAAATACAGAATAATAATACCAATGTGTCAATACAACTCATCAAGTGGTTACAAGAATATTCCAAGGGAATCTCTACATGTTGCACTTCCATCTAGGTGCTCCTAAGTGCAACAATACAATATAATATTACAATATAATTCCATGTCCATCTCACACAATAATGAAATAATACAATAATGAAACATTATTATGCAAGGTGATTGATTACCCTCTTTTAAATTGAATTGTGAAAATGTTGAAATTAGGGTAAATGTGCAAGAATTGATGTAAAATGCATGAACAGTGAGCTACACTTGTCGGATTGAGCCATAAACCTAGATATGAGTGCAAATGTATTCGGATCTATTTCCATAAGGAGCTCCTAACTTGTTAGGACTATGGTAGTAGTTGCCTTGGTCGTTCGCACTTTTCGCACTCCAATGGGGTATTGATTTGTTACTATAAATGAAGCCAATTCTAAAGATCGCAACTCTACACTTATTCCTACGCATAATAGAGAAGGTAAATAGGTTGGAAATAAGGGTTTACCTTAGGTCAAATCCCAATTTTAGAATTAACCATGAAATAGAAATGAAATATAATTGAATTGTAGTAATGGAAATGTTATCCTTTTGAGGGAGATGTTGAATAATGACTGAAACATAAATGCTATACCTCCTTGTGAATTTTGTTTGTCTCCACACGAAATTAAGGTTTCATAAAGTCTTCAATAACATAGAACATGAATGTCAACTCCAATGCTTGAATCTTGACCTTATCTTTGCTTCAATGCTTGAAAAAAGACTGATTTCTTGCTCACTTGAACTTGAATGCTTGATAGATTGAATTTATGTGTGTGTATTCAAAAATTTATATCAAAATGAGAGAGGTAGACCTCCTTTTATACCCTCTCGTCGAAAAACAACTTAATTTTTTGACATGGACCAACATGGGATCTAGGTTCCCACCAAAATGTTATGACCATTCAGGGGCCTAAAAATGGGTCCTAATTGGGAGGACCAAGGCGCCACACCCTGGTCTTGACCAATCAGGCACCAAAAATTAAGGGGAAAATGAAGTGCGGGGTCAAAAAAATGACAAATATGCATGGTATGAGTAGAATCAAGTCTCTGATCAGGTGTCAGGACATGAACGCCAAGGTGAGGGCCCAAATGAAGAAAAAATTGTAAGGGAGTACAATTTAGGATGATACATTTAGCCCCCACTTTAGCAGGAGTATGAGACTAAGCATACTCTTGGCAAAGTACAAAGGTTCACATTGAAAAATCTTTCACCAATATGTCAAAGAAACAAGACACACTAATCCCCTAGTGGACTTTATGATCTTACTACTTCAATAATCAAGATAAAAGAGACACTATAAAATAAAGAGAAAGAGAACCATGACTACAATCCTAGTAAGCTTCACTTACCATAATTCATGAAAGAAAAATAACAAAAGACTAAGTTTCCAAAGTAACTTGAGTATCAAGACAAGCAAAAGAGAGAAATATTGAGCGGAGTGTATCCCCCCATGTCAAATCTATTATGTATGCCACAACAAGAGAACTTTCTTTAAGGTAGTATACATTAATTCAAAAGACAAGCACATTATCACAATGATATACCCCAAGAGAGGACAAATCAAAGGACAATGATCACAAAATGCAAAAGGGTTCTACTTAACTCTAGGGTCAGTATGATTTTATGATAAATAATTTGTATATCATGTATATATTTGCATTAAATAATCCTCATCCCCCAAATAAAGTAGAACCACAATGGAAGAAGGGCAAATGTGTCTTTTGAGTCAACATGGGAGAGACCAAAATATATCTCAACACTTTGCATCGTCCTCAAGTAGACAACACAAGGGAAAAAAATTTAAAATAATAGAGAAATAAATAGAAGGTTACAAATAAGCAAGAGAGTAGAGAGGGAGAGAGAATCTATGGCACGAATGAAGCTAATCAAGCAAGTCATATATCTCCCAAATTTGCTCTATATTGTTTTGGGAAGGTGGACAATATGCAAGAGGAGCAACTTTGAGCATGGTAGATGGAGCTAGCACAAGTTCCAAATAAGGACCATGCTCTAATGATGGATCACTTTGTCTATTACAAGGAGCTAGGATTAATGCTGGTGAAAATTGTTTAGATAAATCATTATACACATCAACATATCCATATTCATCATTAGAATCATTAGCATCAATATTGTTAGCATGAACATCATTTTCATCCATCTTTTCATCAAGATTAATAAAAATAGAATCTTTAATTGGAATAGAAAATGAACCATCATTTTCCTTAAGCATTTTATGTCTTAGAGATTTAGGTTGAACTTCCTCCCTAGGGTTAGGCGAAGGTTGGACAATGGGATCATATCAACATTTGGTGTCTTCAAGGAGGAAATAGGTTGAGAAGAAATTTCATGAGCCTTAGCATGATGTCTCCATCAACATCCTCTTGCACAATGATTTATTTTAGTTTTATCTGGGGGTTGTGAAGGTTTAGGATCAATAGGTATAGGCTTCTTCTCTTCGTTTAAAGGTGGGTGCATGGGAGAATGTTTTTTAGGTTGAAAGATAGGAGATCTCAACTTCTTCCCTTTTTAAGATGTAAGAGGCAAAACTACAACATATAAAGGAGGAATAGAGGGTGTAGGAAGGAGACCGGGTCCATCATGAGGAGGAATAGGTATATCATGAAGAATAGGAATGGGTTTAGGATATTTAGGATTACTCAAAGATAAGATCATCTCATTCTTCCACTTTTGATAAGATTGAAAAAGAGCATCACCATGAGGCTTAAGAGGCTCAAATTTTTTAGACCAAACGTAATCAATATTAACATCTCCATGCTTCACCATGGGTTGGGACATGCTATGATTAATTGTTATGATTTTTTCATTAAGAGGGAATTTGAAACACTTATGAATAGTAGAAGGAATCACTTTCATGGAAGAGAGCCAAGAATGTCCCAACTTCACACGAAATTGATTCGATGTAGGAATGATAGCAAAAATAACGTCTAAGCACTTAGTACCAACCTCAATGGGAAGAGTAATAAAAACAATAGTGGGACAAGAGAAACAATCAAAGATCTTAATCACCAAATCAAATTTAAACATATGTTACTTGATGCAATTGTAAGGTGTAAAGATATTCTTCAATCATCACATTCACCATACACGCTTGATCAATGAGCACCCCTCGTGAGAGTATGTCTTTGATCTTTGCAGTGATATATAGTGGGCCATTACATGCTTCAATAGTCTCACTAGGATCAAAGGTAATGCATAGGTACTTAGGAGATGTAGGTTTATCAATTGATAATATTCACCACATTATTAGACTCAAGGCCATGATCATTAGGAGAAATAACAAGATGCTCAGACTCAATCACATGAGTAGAATGAGGAGGAAATGGATTAGTAAATATTTGGAGGAGCTATGAATTTATTTCCTTTGTCATTCACACCAACTAGAAATATGGTATTGTTATCAATAAGGTCTTGAATCCTACTCCTTAGGGAATACCACTTTTCAGTCTCATGGCCAGGTTGATGATGATATTGACAAAAAACTTTAGAATCATGATAAGGTGGCAAAGCTTTGGATGTGTCAATTGGTTTGACAGGAGGACCTTTTAACACATTTTTTTTCAATAATTGTGTAATAATTCTACATATGCAAAGATTCAAAAAGAGGAGTAAATTCTTTTCTAAAATACTTAGATAAATGAGGCACACTTGTTGTCACGGTTGCTACTTGAGTGTTGTTGTTTTTATTGAACTTGATGAATCCCTTGTTCAGTTTAAACTTCGCAAAAGGTTGTTGATTACTTTCATTCTTATCAACCAGAGCCATTAAAGAAGATTGTTCAAATTGACTCACTTGAAGCTAATAGTTATGAAGCGTTGTGCATCACTGCGTAAAGGAAGTAAACTAAAAAAAATAGAAGCTTATCCCTAATGTATTTTTGCAAATTAGAAATAAAAATTATTTGAACATCTTGATCAGACATAGGATAATTTTTTTTTGAGAATACAAATGGTTATATCTACCAATAAAATTGGTTAGTTTTTCTTTAACGCCTTGCTTACAATGAAGCAAATCAGTCAAAGTAATCTTAGGACCAATACTATTGTTAAATTGTTGAATGAAACCATTAGCCAATTGTTGAAATGGTGTAATAGAATAAGGAGGAAAAGAACAATACCATTGTAATGCCTTATCCTTAAATGTTCCAGAAAACAATTCAGCCAAAAGTCTTTGATCGTCAACAAAATCACTACACAAAGTTTGAAATATTTTCATACGAGTCAAGGGGTCACATTTTCCAATTATATATCTCCAATTGAGGGACTTCTACATGTTTAGGTGGGACAAAATGAACAATGACATTAGATAATAGGCTTGTTACATCGAATGTGGGCACATTAAACTTGGATTGGTTCATGGAAGCTATTTTTTGTTGCAAGAATGAGATAGTTTGAGCTAGGCTATTAATGGTTGCTTCGGTGGATGGGTTAAAATTAGACATGTTGGATTGGGATGGAGGAGTAACATTGTTAAATAAAGGAGTATGTTGAGAATAAGGAGGTGGTAGGTATGGGAGATGACTAGGTCAAAAATGGAAGGCTCACGAAAGGAGGTATGAAAGGGTTTTGATTAGAAATGTTTCCCCCTTGACTAACATGTGTAGGGATAAAATTTTGTGTGGAATTAGCCATGATGTTAGATGTGAAAGTAGGCACACTAGCCATATAAGTAATCATAGGAATAGAATTATTAACTTGACTAGGAGGTTGAGTGTAACCAGGGACTTAAACACAACTTTTCATAGGCATGGTATTAGTGGTAACAATATGAGAAAGATCACACAACAAATCAACATCAACTTTATCACTTTGAACCATTATTTTTAATCCTTAAATAAATGGGATAGCCTCATTTTCTAGGTATTGTTGACTCATCCATTGTCAAAGAATCAAATTCATTGTTAATCTTCTTCAATTGGTTAACAGAAACCCTAGTTAGTGATTTACTCTCATCATGAGAATTATGTAAAGACTAGGGATATATAACATCAATTGTTGGAATAGAAGAACCACCCACATTCTCATGAAACAAGTTATCTAAATTAGGCTCCATATCCTTAGTAATTAATCCTTGGGGAGCCTTAATTCTACAACTTCTTCTCATGGTAATGTTATAGGTAGGACTAATAGTAGTAAAACTCATTCACAAAGGAGAGAAATGTTGGATATTGCTAAGAAGTTTGCTCGAATAATGTTGTGTCATTGATGTCAACATATTCTTTTGTATCCCAATATTGCAATCAGATTGGATGAATTGGTTTGGTCAATGTGTTATTGATGAGCTATTGTGGTTTAATGGGTTTTGAGATGAGTATTTATAAGTAATTCAATGAAAGTTTCAGAGATCTGCATGATGTTTTGATCGAGTTGTAAGATTCGATATTGTGGTTAGTTTTTAGTTATTCTTGTTATTCGATGTTTTGGATTGTGCTTTGCATTTCTTCAAAATTGAATTATCTTGGTTTGCGGATTTGGCAGAGTGTTTGGGATGTTCAGGTGTGTCCTCAATTCAAATGGTTCATGATTTGGAAGTCCGCAAGTGAATCTTTCAGTTTATCGCTTAGTTCAGTTGATGTTCTTGAGGTTCAGTATAATGATGATGGAGATTCTAGTATGTTGTGATGATGCGCTTGTTTCTGGTGTGATTCATGTTTCTTGTGGATGTTTCTAGATCGTTTTCTATTCGTGTTGATGGTTTGCATTGATTGTTGTGTGCGTTATTGATTATTTTCTTGATCTAGTGGTGTTCTTCATGTTATGTGACATTCATGATGATTGTAGTGTGTTGCAGATGATCGAGGCGTAATTCTTGATGGTGTTGCATGTTCAAGGAGTTGATTTGGGTCTAGACTATGTCTTAGCTGACATTGTTTTGGTCCACATATATTGTTGTAGTGTGTGAGGTTATTATTTTGTAATTTGTCTTAAGGGTTGAGCCGACCTTGAAATATAGGTTGATGAATTGTATAAATGCATTTAATATTCATTTGTGAGATGTATCTATGTGGTATTTGTGAGTGTGTGATCAAGTAAGTGTGCAAACAAGTGTTTTGATCTTTCAGAATTGTGAAGAAGAGTGTGTGGCAAAGCATAGCAGATTAGACTGTGCTTAATCGGAACTGTAACCAGACATGAGTAGATGCTATTTCATTAGTTCATGATTCTCTGGATGTAATCCAAATGTTTTTGTAAGGCAGTGAGCCTTCCCAAGGGTTGTAGCCCTTCTTGTTTTCTAATTTGAGTAGTGAACTCTAGGCAGTGTGCTTGAATGCATGTACATTCTCCATTGTAATATTTCACTTACTCCTAACAACGCATTATCTTATTATGGGTAGGTTCCCACTGTGGTTATTCCTTTAACCGGGATTTCCACGTCAAAAACTTGGTGTTATGTGTGCTATTGATGTGGTGTTGATTTGTGCTTTAATTGTTAATTATCTGTCCTCGTTGATTTCAACTAAGCTCAATCGTAGGACAACCCCTACAAAACTTGTCTATTTCATAGCCCATGTCCTCCAAGGTCGATCGATTTACCTCGTAAGTCATGTCAATTTTCATCCTTGCTTTGTGTCTTTTATGTTTTTTGACTTTGTTGGATATTATTGGTCATTGGTACTGCTAGGATATGTTGTTGTCATTGATGTCAACATATTACTGTGTATTGCTCCGATGATTGCAAATAGGGAAGATCTTATGATCTAGTTTGCAGTGTTGTTTTGTTGATCATTGTTTAGCAAAGCTCGGTACATCTTCTGGTATATTCTGGTGTGATCAAATCTTGTGTTGAGATTTGGGGATATTGTTTGGGATGGTCTTGTATATCTTCATTTCAAATAGATTGTGATTTGGTGGTCCGCAAGTTATCTTTCTTCATGACAGTTGCTGATTGGTTATATTCTTGAGCTTTTAGATGTTGATCAATGAAGATTTGATAAGTGGTGTTGGTGCAACTATTCTTGATGATTATAACGTGCTTGTTGGTGTTTCCTAGTTGTGTCCTATTTGTTTTGATGATCTGCATTGATCATTATATGATTTTTTGATGGTTTCTATGAACTGGTGATGATTTTTGTGTTATGCGGTTTTCCTGATGGTGTAGCATGTTGCGGTTGATCTTGGCATGATTTCCGGTAGAGTTGTGTGTTTCAGAATTTGATTTAGGCCCATTCTATGCTATGCAAATTATTATATTGGTCCGGTGGTCGATCTTTGTATTGTGTGATGTAAATTTGTAATTGAGGGTTAAGGGTTTAGCTAACCTTATTATCAAGGTTGATGAATTATATATATAGGTGATATATTCATGTAATTTAGGTTTTGATGTTGTGTCTGCATTATCAAAGAATGGTGTATGTGTGAACAAGAGATTTATCCTTTGGTGAAGTGTTGTAAGGAGTTTGGTGTTGCGGAGCAAACATCTATGCTTAACCGAAACTGTAATCAGGCATTTGGAGATGCTATTATTTTAGTTCATTTCTTTTGGATTATAGTTTGAATCTTGTTGTAAGTCAGTGAGACTTCCCTAAGGGTTGTAGCCTTCCGGGCCATTATATTTGAGCAGTGAGCTTGAGGCAGTGTGCTTGAATGCTTGTGCATTCCCCATTTTATTATTTTCACATACTACTGCAGAGTATCATCTTACTGTGGGTAGGTTCCCACCGTGGTTTTTCCCTTAACCGAGTTTTCCACATCAAAATCTTAGTGTTGTGTTGTTTATTTTCTTATCTGTCTTATTACTCTAGTTTATCAGATCTGTTTTTGTACTTAAATTTACTGATCTGGTGAAGACTAATTCACCCCCCCTCTCAGTTGTCCTTCTTGTTGCTACTAACAAACTTATCCTTTCAAAACTCTTCAAATTGCACTTCGGCTTTTAAAACCCAAAATGCAATGGTTTTGAGTATTTTTCACATTTCGAGTTTTAAAACCCGAAGTGCAATCTATTATTATTTTTGTGCAGGTCAGGTTTTAAAACCTAACCTGCAGGTATTTCTCCAACATTGGACAGATCAGGTTTTAAAACCCGACCTACAACTGGCTATTATATGAAGATTGGGTTTTAAAACTTGACCTGCAAGTTGTTGCTTCCTACACATCGATTTTTAAAACCTGATGTGCAGGAGGTCTGAGTTGGTGAAGAACACAAATGGACATTGAGAGGGGGGTGAATCAGTGTATTTTACAATTTTAATCGTGTGTGCAAATATTGCAAACTAATCAAAGACATACACACACCAATCAAACCACAACACCAGGTTTATGAGGAAAACCCAATGTGAGAAAAACCTCAATGAGAATAACTATTGGAGTCTATTGCTCCAATCCAACCCCACAGTAAATAATAGATTACAAAGTTTAGGGCACCAACCCAAGGAGCTCTGACCCCTTATTTTATGAGCACCTACACACTCTGCATAGTTGACTAGTCGAGTGAACTATTTTCACCTCAATCTCTATTTTTAACAACCACAACTACTAATGTCAAATCACACTTGTAGCCCTGCATAGTCAGCTCTGCATAGAAGAATATTTTTCCCTCTAAATTTACAATTTAAAATTAAATGATTTGTCTCTTTGGGATTCGGTCTGTGGCAGATTGGAATTTCTTTCTTGGACCAACCATCTGAATTAATTGGATCTTCTCTGATTTTTTGAAAATTCTTTGTACTAGGTTGCTATATTTAGCAAGCTCAATTTGTCCAACAATTTGATTTTGCTTCTGTTGATCACCTAGATCTCTTCAATCATCTGCAACTCAGTTGCCATTAATGCATTCTCCATCCTCTGTCTACCTACCCGAACAAGATCGACAACTACCATACTAAAAACCATCATCACCGACTTATGTACATCAGATATTCTCATTGACAGTCAGGGAGCTATATGTATCCATTTCTTTTGTCAGATTACTTGTTCAAGGTCAGTCATCTTCCACGTAAAACCCTTCTACCTATCAAAATGCACAAATATTATCAAAAGTCTTCTTTATTAACATCCAAGTCACTTGGTCAACCCTTAGTCAACTACCATGTGGACTATTCAATCCAATCGTGCTACGTCATTCTTTATTTTCGTTATCATTTACAAGCTCTCTTTACCCATGCAGGCTGGTGGGATGCACAATTATTCAATTTATCTTGCCTCGCAAGAGTTCTAACTTATGGTCTTTGATATCGCGGGATAGCGGGGGACATGTTTCCCTTCACTTTAGTTAGCCTGCATGACTTCCAACGTGATCTCTTAACCCATGCGGGATTAAGAGACTTTGTTGTTCTCTTTGTCTTCATTTACCCCGCAGGGTCCTCCTTTCATCCCTATGCAAGATGTGGGATAGCGAGATTCTTCTTCTCCTTCACTATCTTATCTTGCATGACCATCGCACACCCACCTTGAAAGGTGCGAAATAGAGGGAACCATTTACCACTATCTTCATGTTACCTCACACAACTTTGATAATGCAGGATAGTGGGAAGCCTCTATTCTTACATTACTTTCTTATCCCGTAGGACCAACTTTATTTGGTCATCAGTGGTGTGGGATGGCAGGGAGCGACCTCTTACCTTTATCCTTGTTAGCCCACATGATTATATCACCCTAGCCTTCTATGGTGAAGGATAGTGGGATACACCATTTGCCTCCAACTTTGTTATCCCACAAGGTCATTTGGCTACCTTCCAACATGTCGCGGGGTAGTGGGATGCCAACACATGCATAATGAGCCCCACATGAACATAACACAACTTGAGAAAACCATTGAGTCGTCAACACGTGTACAAATGCGAACACCTGGATAGATGGGGACCACTCAAATCTAACTTGGCCTTTCCAGTTAAACACAATACTGTGATAAGTGAGAGAGGTCATCGAGTCGAACCACCATTCTGGTTGAACTGCCATGAAACAACATGTTTGAATTTGCAGTCCTCAAGAATCAAACCCGATGGGTCCAACGCGTTGAGACATATGTAGATCAACTCCAACACTGATTTGCACTCTGTAGTCCATATGATTTTGTAGCTTGCAATGTTATTGCATAACCTATGTGTTTTGTGCTTCTCCTAACTTTGTGTTATGCACACCTGCTACCTGCTTCTATGTAACCTCTTGACATCCCATTTGAAGTTTACGTCCCTGGTTGATAAGTAAATGAGCCTTTTCTATAGGAAAGCTAGCTGTTCAGCAAGGATGTCCAATCCCTGAATTGTGTTTTTATTACCTAGTTGTCATTCCAGTTGTGAGGACCAACATTTTTGGCACCTTTGTCGGGGATGGTGCCAAACTAAGAACCTGTTGTAACCATTAGTTTTAAGCTTTCTTAGTTAGTTATTTGATTTTTTTCATTAAATCTATATGCATAGAAGGAGAAGAGATGCATTAGGAATATTTATTCTCTCGCATTCCACTTGAGGCATAAGATTAGAACAAGCACCAGAAGTAAACCCTTTTGCAAAAACTTTTGTGCGAAATAGAGGTATTTTTGATTTGTCAGAAGGAGACCTAGACTTCTTAAATGAACCCCCTCAGAATTTTTTTTTTACCTTTGGTTCTTTATCAGGGACCAATTGCATCAAATCCTCCACCTCCACCTGCAAACCCAACATTTGAGTTTTCTATTCCCGACCACCATGATAATGCAAACTTGTAGAATATACCATCCTCTTCTCTTCCAAAATTTCATGGCTTGGTGACAGATGATCCATATACCTTTCTGTTTGAATTTGACATCCTCTATAGAAGTTATGACTATACCATTGATGCCCATAAACTCAAGTTATTCCCTGCTACTCTAAAAGAAGCTTCTCTAAGATGGTTTGTGAGTTTAGGGAGAGATGTAATCACTACTTGGGATGAAATAAAGACAAACTTCTTGGATAAGTGCAAAGATTATTGCAGGGCAATGGACCGACATGGTGATGATATCTTCCGGATGACACAAAAAGATGATGAGAGTATGGAAGATTATCTGGAGAGGTTTATGTTTAGTGTTAGAAAATCCAAGCATAACACCTTGAGTGAAGAATCCATGAAGTTGATTTTTCTAAGGGGAATCAATGAAGATTGTGTTGACTCATTAGACCTCATGGGAGGAGGAGACATTAGTCAAGTTCAATGGCATGACATCAGGCAAATCTGCCAAAAATATTCCAGCCTCAACCAAGAAGGGAAGACACTATAGGCTTGGTTCTTCAATTGCAAAGACATCTACAATAGTTTCAAGGATGGAGATAACTCATTTGTTAAAGGACATTAAAGAGGATATTATTAACAATATGGCTACTCAATTGGATACACTTCAAGAAAGAAAGAAGCATGAGGAAGTAGAGGCCATGCTTGTTGAATTTTTTCCTCACTGTAGCTAAAATTGACAGCCAACAAGCTTCCCTAGATTTTAAGCCAGTCTATGGAGATGATGAACAACTCTTTTATGTTGTACAACAAAGATCTTGGCCTCCAAGACAAGGTATGCCACAAGATCCATTGTCTTTTTCTAGTCCTTATATGAACTTCATGATGAATAATGATGAACACTAAATACTCAATAGATACTAAGAGAGGGGGGGGTGTGAATCAGTATAGACAAAAACTTCTTTAACAACTTAAACTGCAAAGACTGCACTAACTAGTAAACAACATCACCGATCTAAATCAGGGCAATACCGGTAAAACACAGTTTGACTGTGAAAGACATAAACCGGTAACACTTAGATCTTCACAAAGCCTGATATCTCATTTCCACTTCACCCATATGCATAAACAAGTAATGCATAAAAAATATAATGACCACTGGATCAACATGCTTTACCACTTAACAGAAAACACTAATCATCACATGAAAAAGCATCGTACATGACACACTTATTTTTCACGTGGAAACCCAACTGGGAAAAACCACGGTGGGGATGAATACCCACAAGTTGTTCTTGAACTCTTCTGAAGTCCACTCTGTTAGGAGCCTAGTCTGGTTAAGGACTTTACAATAGGTTCTGCTAGGGATCACCCGGTTAAGGGATGGCTAAATACTTAGTTAAAGGTTAAAACCCTGTTAAAGGTTACCTTGTCAGAGGATTTAAAGAACTCAATGATTTTGAGTCACCCTGTTAAAGGATTTACAAAAATCCTATTAAAGCTACCCGATAAAGGGATTTTCCAATTACTGAAATGGTTAGAAGTCAAGAAGTAATACACTAATCTGATAACAACACTTAATGCCAAGGCAGATCCACTTTAGTTCCTTTACATCTGCAATCACACTCTGCAGATCTCTACTCACTGCACCGGTCTGACAAGAATCAAGTATCTCTTCACTTGGATACACACACAACATTTGCCAACAACTTCAAATGAGAATCATCATCGACCTTATAAACAACAATTAGGTCGGTAGCCAAAACCTAAAACCATAAGCATTTAGGTTAACAATACAGTCGGTCCAATCCCGACCGTTCAATCACATTGCATAGGGTAAAACAATCTTGAACAAATCTCAAGACGTTCTCCATTGTTTGTTCTTTATCACTTCTGGAAGTTGATAACCCATCACGTGCTTTCCACCATTTACTGAGAGTTCACACATTCCCGAGGTAGATAGAATCAATCTTCTTAATGCAAGATCCTTAAGGAAATCCTTCATGTGCACAAAGTTGACATGGCAACACAATCTGATCTTCATTTCAATGCTAACTCATCACAGGATGTCATCGGTTGAATCACACAGACTTGGAATGCATCAACCAGAAACCTTGAAGCCAAGACTACCAACCAGTAGTCATATCAAATGAAACCCCGATATAAACTTTGCATATGCCGGTTCACATTCCAACGTACCGGTTCACCTTTTCGCATATACTAGTTCACATCATCATATCGGTTCACTTCATACCATCATACTGGTTCTCTTGCCAATTTGCATTCTCCAATATACCAGTTCATACTATAGCATATTGACATCAATGATAACATACAATATCATCATGTCATCCAACTCTACACATATGCCAACAATATCCCCATTTGGCATTGATGGAAATATACAAAGATATCTCTCTGCTTCACATCTTCTCCCCAACCTCTTCCATATTATGTCTTCAAAACTGCAGATATCTTCTTTGCTTCACATCTTCTCCCCAATCTCTTCCATATTATGTCTTCAAACTGCATATATCTTCTCCGCTTCACATCTTCTCCCCCTTTGGCAACAATTCCAAAGTGGAGGCACAAACATCCATGTTCCATTATGCTACTCCCCCCGAGGAGTAGCATCCTTCAACACACCAATCCTGAAAAGATTTGACAATGCAATACCTAACTGATGTGGAGTACATACCTTTAGTTCATCTCATGAAAGGGCATCACTCCTAATTCACCTCTTAAATAGGTAAATGTAGCCTTCGGTAGAGGCTTGGTGAATATATCTGCTAATTGCTCCTTACTGGAAACATGTTCCAATACAACCTCTTTGTTCTGAACTTTCTCCCTCAAGAAATGATACTTTAGCTTGAAGTTCTTGGTTCTAGCATGCAATACCAGATTCTTGGAAATATTAATTGCACTTGTGTTGTCACAAAATATACTCACCGGTTCAGATACAGGGACTTTGAAACCACTTAATACATGCTTCATCCAAATTGTCTGAGTGCAGTTCATAAATGCTGCTACATATTCTACTTCTACTGTAGATTGAGAGATACAACTCTACTTCTTACTCATCCATGAGACTAGTCTACCACCAAGAAAGAATGCACCATTGGTTGTGCTCTTCCTATCGTCCACATTACCAGCCCAATCGACATCTGTAAACACTTTGAGATTGAAATCATTACTGTATGGATACCACAATCCATACTCTATAATTTCCTTTAGATATCTAAGATTCCACTTGACTGCTACCAAGAGGGATTCTCTTGGACTTTTCTGAAAACGTGCATCAATGCCCACTGCATGTGCAATGTCCAGTCTACTATGTATTACATAGTGCAACTTACCAATCATTGGTCGGTATTCCTTCTCATTCACCAATGCCGAGTCATCTTCTTTTGACAATTTACAACCGATCATCATCGGTGTACCAACCGGTTTGATGTCTTACATGCCAAAGGTCTTCAACACCTCTTTGCCATACTTGGACTGAGTGATAAAGATACCATCTTTCATTTATCGAATCTGTAGTCTAATGAAGTGTTGACATTACAGTAAGAAAGATTGTTGATATTCAATAAGGATATTGAGAAGGTTGTTGAAGATTATTGATATAACTGAAGAAGGATAATAACTATCTTTATAACTTTATTTTTTCATTGATGTCAAGAAATTGATTATCTGATTCAGTATGATGTTGCTATATCTTGAGAAGATTGATTAGAAGAGAATTAAGATGTCGGTAAAAGACACAGAAAGAATGTGATGAATAAAGGGAGGAATAAGTTATTCAATGGGCAACTATTACCGAGTTAGACAATGATGAGATCATGATGTTTAGATTGTTTTGATATCCTACATATGTTGTTGATTGTAAGGTTAATACTATACTATGCAACTGGGCAATGAACCTAGTTGATAAACCCTAAGGAACTTAGTCAGTAAACCCTAAGGTTATTGATATCGGTTAATGAAGGCGAAATGTCTACCGAGTAAAGTTTAGTATTTACTGAGTTGCAACCGAGTTATGACAGTGCGCATGGGATGGATAAAAGCATTATTTAATGAAGGACAATGATTAGCTGGAGATGTATAAATGATTGGTATGTCGTGTATGAAGTTTGTTAAGGATCTATGGCAAAGGAAAATCGGCAGGAAGATCTACAACACAAATTGAACCGCAATAACCTTATGCAAGTTCCAAGAAGGGAATGCAAGTCCCGAGGTAAGGTAAAACATTTTTCAGATTGGAAGGATACATTGAACCTGGTCAAGTTTGAAGATATGATGGCTAAGATTGATCATGGGAAATGTGATCAAGGAGATTTAGCGGTTAGCAATTGTTTATAAATAAGGAATTGTTAATAAACAATGTATGCGGGCAAGTGTATGCACAGGGATGCTACATAGTGATTACCGAGCATAGAAGCTTGAAGACTTGTTTGAATAACAGAGTAGAAAGCCCAGTAGAGGGACAAGATAAGTCCTATGACTAGATTGTTTTGAGCAAAAATGAATCTTCTCTAGCATTTTAGATGTGAAGTTGCAGATAGATTTTTATTACTGTTATTTTGTAAGTGACATAAAATCTCTTAATTGAGTGGACTTAACAGTCTTATATGTAAACCCTCTAGCAAGGTAACATTCTAAGTGAGTGTTTGAAATCCTTTAACAAGGTCACTTCTAACAAAGTGAAGATCCTAACAGATCTGAGGGAAATCCCTTAACCCGGTCACATCTAGCAATGTGTTTGTAATCTTTAACAGAATTTGCTTTTAACCGAGCATACTCTAGAAGAGTATATTTCTTAGTGGGTCCAAAATCCCACAGTGGTTTTTCCCTATTTGGGTTTCCATGTTAAATCTGGTGTTATGAGTGTTATTATGATTACGTGTTCATAAGTTTGCATGTTTAGCAGTTTTTGGTTAAGTTGCTAAAGTATAAGTTATCGAGGCCGAATCTGTTGATTTTATGGAAGTTTAAGTTTGTATGATTCACCCCCCCTCTCATCTTGTTAGCTATTGGCATCATCTCTTTACGTTAAGTATCAGAACTAACAATTGGTATTAGAGCTAAGGACTCCAGAAGAAAAAGTTTAAAGGTACTTGAGGCAAAGATCCGAAGATGTATAAAAGGGATGCATCGAAGCTGAACAAGTCAAGTTTCTCCACATGGCAGAAAAGGATGAAGCTGCATTTATCAGGAATTGGAGAATATGCAACATATTATCTGGAGAATGATTACATTGAACCAAGCACCAACCCTATGACCTTGGAAGAGATTAAGGCAAAGCAAGAACATATTTAAGCTATGATTGAAATAACATCAGCATTGACCAACTCAGAGTTTAATGATCTAGAAGGCTGCAATGATGTAAAAGCAACATGGACTAAGCTCATATTTGTATATGGAGGTGATGAACATGTTCAAAGAGCAAAAGTAGATAGTCTAAGAGGACAACTTGAATCCATGAGGATGAATGAAGGTGAGAACATAACCCAATACAATACAAGACTAAAGGAGATTGTCAATCAAATTAAAGGAGCAGGTGGAACTATTGAAGAAAAGGATATACCAAGTAAGTTGTTGAGAACCCTTCTACCAGATTATGCTATTCGAGTCTTTGCAATCAATGAATTGAGGTTTGTATCTAACATGCCAGTTTCTTTGGATGCTACTATTGGTAAGCTACATGCATTTGAGTTAAGTAATTTTGATAACAATGGGTCTTCGGTAAATAAAGTAGAATCTGCATTCAGTTCTTTTCATATTGGCGAATCAGATGATTACAATGATAGAATGAGTAAGTACTCTGAAGGGGATCACAGTGGAGCAAGTGAAAGATTTCACAAGAACATGGAAAAAGTGCACAAACTGTATGAGGAAATCAAGAAGCAAGAAGAATTTGAAGCATTATTAGCCAGAAGGTTACCGAGAGGAAAAGGTAAGTATAAAGGAAAGCTACCTTTAAAATGTTTCAATTGTGATAAAATAGGACATATGGCTTCTAACTGCCTTGACAAAGAATCTAGTGAAAAGAGAGAATACCGAGATAATAGGCAGAAAGATAACCAATACAGAGGACACTGAGACTTCAGAAGGAGAGATAGAAAGACATGTCTAGTAGCAGATGAGGAATCCAACAATGACAAATCTGATGAAACTAATACTGAGGAAGTTGTTTATGTGGCTATTAAAGATGGATCTGATGAGGAAAGGTATGAAGAAAAATCCCTAATATCTCACATAAATAATAATGATTCTTGGATCATAGACAATGGATGCTCACATCATATGACAGGTGATAAACACAAGTTTGTTAAATTAGAAGACTATGATGGAGGCTATGTAAGATTTGGTAATGATGCACCATGTCTAGTAAAAGGTAAAGGATCTATAACACTTCTTGAAAATGCTAAATGTGATGATGTATACTGGGTTGAAGGTTTGAAATACAATTTGTTGAGTGTAGCACAGCTAAACAATACAGGATACCAAATAGAATTTCAGAAAGGAATTGTCAAAGTTCATGACAAACATGGAAAGTTAGCTGCTACCAGGACACAAACAAAAGGTAATACATTTCATCTTGACTCAACTCAGAATAAGTGTCTTTATGCAAAGATAGATGATACCTGGTTATGGCATAAAAGGTTTTGTCATGTAAATTTTGATAATCTGATCAAAATAAGTAAGAAGCACCGAGTAAGAGGACTACCGAGTCTTGAAAAACCTAAGAATGCTATGTGCCGAGGATGCCAGATGGGTAAGATGACAAGATCAAGCTTTACAAGTAAGTCCTACACTTCTAAAGGAATTTTAGATCTAGTACACAGTGATCTTTGTGGTCCTATGAAAGTTCAAAGTTATTATGGTGATAAATATTTCATATTATTTGTGGATGATTACTCAAGGATGATGTCAGTTATGTTTTTAAAAGAAAAATCAAAAGCTTTTCAAATGTTCAAATGGTACAAGGCAAGAGTTGAAAATGAAACAGGAAGACAACTGAAATGTCTTAGATCTGATAGAGGAGGAGAATTCACTTCTGATGAATTTAACTTATATTGCAATGATCATGGTATAAAGAGGCAAGTATCTGCACCGAGAACACCTCAGCAAAATGGGATAGCCGAGAGAAGAAACATATCAATTGTGGATTGTGCAAGAACCTTGATGATAGAAAAGAGGGTACCTCAAACATTTTGGAGAGAAGCAATCAGCACTGTAGTTTACACCCTGAACTGAGTTCAACTGAAGAAAGGAACTATGAAGACACCATATGAGATTTGGTATGACAAGAAACCTAATGTAAGTTACTTTAAAATCTTTGGAAGTAGATGCTATGTTCACAAAGATGACATAAATGGAAAGTTTGATCAGAAAAGTGAAGAAGGAACATTTCTTGGTTATTCCTCTAGAAGTAAAGCATTTAAATGTCTGATCAAATCATCTAACAAAATAGTGGAAAGTGCAAATGTGAAAATTGATGAATTTGCAGAAAGAAATGATGAAGGAAATTCCAAAGAACCAGAAGATTATGAAGAATTTGTTTATGTTCAACCGAGAAGTCCTACCGAGAAAGCTGCTGAAGAAAATGAAGTTTTCATTGAACAACCTGAAGGATTTGTTGAAGACAGGAGTAAAGACCAGGCATGCAAATTGAACAAAGCCTTATATGGTCTGAAACAAGCACCTAGAGCATGGTATGAAAGATTGCACTCTTATTTAATCAAGATTGGTTTTATAAGGACAAGTGAAAACAACAATATGTACATGAAGAAAGATGAGGACAATGGAATACTGATCTCAACCATATTTGTTGATGACATTATATTTTGTGGTAATGACTCCTTATGCAAGAACTTTAGAAATGAAATGTGCAAAGAATTTGAGATGTCACTAATCGGTGAGATAAAGTGTTTTATAGGTTTACAGATATTGCAAATGAAAGATGAGATTTTTATTACTCAATCCAAGTACATAAAGGAAATCTTGAAGAAAATTGGAATGGAGGATTCTAAACCAGTAAGTACTCCTATGACTACTAACTGTAAATTATCAAAGAATGATGAATCTGCACCTATTGATGAGACACTTTACCGATCTATGATTGGAAAATTGCAATATGTTGTGCATAGTAGACCGGATATAGCACATGCAGTACGTATTGTAGCAAGATTCTCTGCAAATCCCAAGGAAACCCATATGACAACAATCAAGAGAATTTTTAGATACCTGAGAGGCACTGAAGATTATGGCTTAGTATATGAAAAGAGAAATAATTTTGATTTAAAAGTTTATACTGATGCTGATTGGGCAGGCAACATAGATGACAGGAAAAACACAAGTGGTGGAGCTTTCTTTTTGGGGGAAAGACTAGTAAGTTGGCTTAGTAAGAAACAAGGATGTATTTCTCAATCTATAGCAGAAGCTGAATATGTTGTTGCAACATTGAATTGTACCAATATAGCATGGATCAAACAACTGTTGGAAGGTATAAATGAGAACGTTAGTGAGCCAGTAACTATATTCTGTGATAATACTAGTGCCATTAACATTTCAAAGAATCTAGTAATGCACTCTAAGACAAAGCATATATCTATAAAGTATCATTATCTCAGAGAAGAAGTTCAAGAGAAGAAAGTTGTGCTGGAATATATCAGTTCAAAGGAGCAATTAGCAGACATCTTCACAAAGCCGCTGCCAAGGGACACTTTTGAGTATCTCATAAGCAAGTTAGGGGTCCTACCCCTATCTTCTACTCACTAACCGAGTTCGGTGAAAGCATCAATTCGATGAATCTACAAAATATTATGTGTGGATTGATGCTGATTTATGCACTTTAGAAGGTTTTATAAAGGTGTGCAGGAAAAATGAATAGAGACAAGTTGATCTGACTGAGACTGAGATGTTACATAGCAAAGCAAATCACTTCACAGAGAAAGAAATCATGATTTAGTTCTTTTACTTTTTGGCATTGTTGTCAAAGGGGGAGAAGAATAAATGGTTGAAAGACTAAATGGTTGACTGCATGGTAAAGCCCTGAATGATGGAAATAACAAAAGACTAATGACAGGGGGAGTAGATTGCAAAATGGAGAAGACTTCAGAAGACAATAGATCAAGGATAAAAGGAGAAGTCTAACAACAATCTGAATCCGAATCAATTTGAATATCTTGTTGGTATTACCATTTAATTGTTGGTTTTGCCATCAATGCCAAAGGGGGAGATTGTTGATATTCAATAAGGATATTGAGAAGGTTGTTGAAGATTATTGATATAACTGAAGAAGGATGATAACTATCTTTATAACTTTATTTTTTCATTGATGTCAAGAAATTGATTATCTGATTCAGTATGATGTTGCTATATCTTGAGAAGATTGATTAGAAGAGAATTAAGATGTCGGTAAAAGACACAGAAAGAATGTGATGAATAAAGGGAGGAATAAGTTATTCAATGGGCAACTATTACCGAGTTAGACAATGATGAGATCATGATGTTTATATTGTTTTGATATCCTACATATGTTGTTGATTGTAAGGTTAATACTATACTATGCAACTGGGCAATGAACCTAGTCGATAAACCCTAAGGAACTTAGTCAGTAAACCCTAAGGTTATTGATATCGGTTAATGAAGGCGAAATGTCTATCGAGTAAAGTTTAGTATTTACTGAGTTGCAACCGAGTTATGACAGTGCGCATGGGATGGATAAAAGCATTATTTAATGAAGGACAATGATTAGCTGGAGATGTATAAATGATTGGTATGTCGTGTATGAAGTTTGTTAAGGATCTATGGCAAAGGAAAATCGGCAGGAAGATCTACAACGCAGATTGAACCGCAATAACCTTATGCAAGTTCCAAGAAGGGAATGCAAGTCCCGAGGTAAGGTAAAACATTTTTTAGATCGGAAGGATACATTGAACTTGGTCAAGTTTGAAGATATGATGGCTAAGATTGATCATGGGAAATGTGATCAAGGAGATTTAGCAGTTAGCAATTGTTTATAAATAAGGAATTGTTAATAAACAATGTATGCGGGCAAGTGTATGCACAAGGATGCTACATAGTGATTACCGAGCATAGAAGCTTGAAGACTTGTTTGAATGACAGAGTAGAAAGCCCAGTAGAGGGACAAGATAAGTCCTATGACTAGATTGTTTTGAGCAAAAATGAATCTTCTCTAGCATTTTAGATGTGAAGTTGTAGATAGATTTTTATTATTGTTATTTTGTAAGTGACATAAAATCTCTTAATTGAGTGGACTTAACAGTCTTATATGTAAACCCTCTAGCAAGGTAACATTCTAAGTGAGTGTTTGAAATCCTTTAACAAGGTCACTTCTAACAAAGTGAAGATCCTAACAGATCTGAGGGAAATCCCTTAACCCGGTCACATCTAGCAATGTGTTTGTAATCTTTAACAGAATTTGCTTTTAACCGAGCATACTCTAGAAGAGTATATTTCTTAGTGGGTCCAAAATCCCACAGTGGTTTTTCCCTATTTGGGTTTCCACGTTAAATATGGTGTTACGAGTGTTATTATGATTATGTGTTCATAAGTTTGCATGTTTAGCAGTTTTTGGTTAAGTTGCTGAAGTATAAGTTACCGAGGCTGAATCTGTTGATTTTATGGAAGTTAAGTTTGTATGATTCACCCCCCCTCTCATCTTGTTAGCTATTGGCATCAGCTCTTTACATTAAGTATCAGAACTAACATGAAAAACTTAATCTCTCCGATTAGTGACATCTCAAATTCTTTCTTCATCTCATCTGCAAATCCATGGCTCATCTTGTCATCTCCACCAAAAATTATGTCATCAACAAACACTTCACAGATCAGAATCTGATCTCCTTCTAACTTCAAATAGATATTGCTATCTTCACTTGTTCTTTCAAATCCAATCTTCACAAGATGGGAGTGTAAACGTTCATACCATGCTCTAGGTGCTTGCTTCAATCCATACAAGGCTTTATGTAGCCTACACACCATATCACTATCTTCTGATAGGGAAAACCCATCTGGTTGCTCTATATATACTTCCTCTTCAAATATTCCATTCAGGAATGCAGATTTCACATCCATCTGATACACTTTGTATCCCTTGAAGGCTACATATGCAAGAAGCATTCAAACTCCTTCCAATATAGCTACTGGAGCAAAAGTTTCTCCATAGTCTTCTCCTTCTTCTTGAGCATATCCCTTACATACCAATCTTGCTTTGTTTCTTACCACTGTGCCATCTTCATTCAACTTGTTTCTAAAAACCCATTTGGTGCCAATAACATTTTTATGCTCAGGTCTGGGTACCAAAGACCATGTACCATTCTTTTCTATTTGGTCAACTTCCTCTTCCATAGCCTTAATCCAATCTTCATCTTTGTGTGCCTCTTTAAATGTTTGAGGCTCAAATTTAGAAATCATGCAAGAATTTTCTCTGACCTTTCTTCTTGTAAGAATTCCTACATCCTTATCTCCTATGATCTACTTTGGATCATGATGCAACTTTACATACCTAGGAATGATCTTAATTGATTCCTCTTGCTTTTCTTCTTCATTCTCATCTTCATCAGCACATCCTATGCCAAATCCAAATAACAAAATTAAGCAACAACAACAAGTTTTTTCAACTAATCCTAATCAGTATCCTACATATTCTCTCGATATAAGTGATATTCACTTACGGTCAGGAACAAATCTGCTTACCCCATCTCTTCCAGTTATAACATAATTACCATTTGAGGAGATTGCTCAGGATACTACACCTGATCAACCTGGAAACTCTGAGCAAGTACATCAGTCTGAGACTCCAGGCACATCTATTTAAACTCCCCCATTTCCTCAAAGATTACAGGTAGAAGTGTCTAGGCAGCAGGATGACATAGCTTTTGATCTTATTCATCAATTAAAACATATATGTGTAAAGATTCCATTGTTTCAAGCTATTAAGGATACTCCCATATATGGAAAATCTATTAAAGAGGAATGTCTAAAAAAACCTAGATGCAAGAAAAAGGACCCAAAAATAGTACATGTCGTAGGATAATTGGCTGATATTATGTTAGAAAAAGTTGTTGTCCCTAAATATTCTGACCTAGGTAGTCCTATAGCGAAGGTAGTTATTAATGGAACTCAAATTAAAAATGCCTTGATAGACTTAGGAGAAGCCATAAATGTGATGACCAAGGATGTAATGCAACAAATCAGTATTACTAGTCTTGGATCTACCCCAATGGTCCTGCAGCTTGCTGATAGCTCTACTGTCCAGCCTGAAGGGATGGTTGAAGATATTGTTGTCACACTAGATTCTTGGGAATATCTGACTGATTTTATAATACTCTCTCCTCAGGCAACATTGGGTGGATATCCAATCATTTTGGGAAGACCTTGGCTTGCTATAGCTGATGCATACATAGGTTGCAGATTAGGGGACATGACCATTTCAAATGACATCACTACTAAAACTCTTCCACTTTATTCTCCAGCACAGCCACAACTTGATCAAGAGCAAGTAGTATGACTAGATATAGGAGAAGAAGCAGAGGAAATTAATTTTGTTTAGGAACTAATGATGTTAACTAGGGAACCATTCATAGAACTCCGAGAAGATGTTAAGGTACTCTCTAACATCATAGGAAATCATTATGGAGTAGCTGAACAGTCATTTGGTATACCAGCAAGTCCTTTGCATACTCTTCTTCCATCTGCAAGTTCTTTAGATTCTCCTACAACCACAAACATATTTCATACCTTATTACCATAGGAAATCCAAACCTCTTGTTTATCTAAAATATCTAATGTTGAGTCAATCACTCAAGTAGAGGTTGCTCTAGGAAGGAATCTGAATGTCAATAGTCAATTTACAACAGACCAAAGGTTGTCATTAATATAATTAATCAAAGCCCAAAACTAAGTCTTTGCATGGGATTATCATGACATGAAGGGATTAAATCCTACATTGTGTACCCATAAAATTTATATCAGAGAAGGTTGTAAACCAATTAGACAACCTCAACGAAGGATTAATCATGCGCTAAGGGAAATAGTTAAGGAGGAACTAAAAAAGTTTCTTAATGCGGGATTCATTTTCCCTATTTTAGATAGTCAATAGGTCTCTCCCCTGGTTATAGTTCCAAAGAAAGGAGGAAAATGGAGAGTTTGTGTGGACTATAGGGAGCTCAACACTGCTACCAAAAAGGATCAATTTCCACTTCCATTCATAGATCAAGTATTAGATTCTCCAGAAGGTAAGCAATGCTTTTCATTCTTGGATGGGTTTAGTGGTTATAATCAAATCAGAATAGCTCCCAAAGACTAGGAAAAGACCACCTTCAATTCCCTTCGGGAACATATGCCTATTCAGTTCTCCCTTTTGGTCTATACAATGCTCCTACAACCTTTCAAAGGGTTGTCCTCAATATATTCTTAGATATATCTCATGATTGTATGGAAATTTATATGGATGATTTTACTGCTTATGGAGCCACCTTTAAGGAAGCATTGCAAAATCTTGCCAAAGTATTGCAGCAGTGTGAGGATCATAATTTGTCCCTAAATAGTGGAAAATGCTTCATGATGATGCAAGAATGAATTGTGTTAGGGAATCTTATTTCTCAATCAGGTATTCAAGTTGATCCAACTAAAACTGAGGTAATACTTGATCTTCCCACCCTTGCAAAAGAAAAGGATGTAAGAAGTTTTTTAGGCTATGCAAGGTACTATAGGTGATTTATTAAGGACTTCAATAAGATGGCAGGACCTATGTATTCTCTCTTAACAAAAGATGTTGAGTTTGAATGGACACCAACATGTGAAGAGGCATTTTATAAACTTAAAGGAGCCTTAACCTAGGTTGCCTCTGCTTAAAGGACTTGATTGGTCTCTTCCTTTTCACATTCACACAGATGCATCAGATTTTGCAATAGGAGCAGTTTTGGGGTAGAAGCAAGGAGTTTTGGAGAGTACAATTTACTATATCAACAAAAATTTGCAAGGACCTAAGCTAAATTATACTGTAACTGAAAAGGAAATGTTAGCTGCTATCTATGCCCTCAATAAGTTTAGACACTATATCATTGGTTATCAAATTTTTGTGCATACTGATCATGCATCCATCATGTACCTTATGAATAAAAGTTCCATTACAGGTAGGTTGGCAAGATGGTTGTTGTTAATATAAGAATTTGACATCACTATCATAGACACGCTAGGTAAAGCAAATGTAGTGGTAGATTTTCTATCCAAAATTCAAACACTAGATAGTCCTGAAGCCATTGATGATTCTTTTCTAGATGAGAATTTATTTTCAATTAATGTGAACATTCCATGGTATGCAGACATAGCTAATTACTTAGCAGCTAACAAGATCCCTCCTCATTTCTCACCAAAGGAAAGAAGATTGCTGGTAGAAAAGAGTTCCAAGTTTTCATGGATAGCAGATTGCTTATTCTATACAGGGCCAAATCAAGTTATGAGGCGATGTGTTAGAGAAGATGAAACTTATGATATCTTTCATGCCTGTCATGATGAGCCTTGTGGAGGTCACTTTGTTGCCAAGAGAACAACTCTGAAGTTACTGACTACAGGGTATTATTGGCCAACTTTGCACAAGGATGCAGTCAAATATACCAGGAAATGTGACAGATGTCAGTGAATGGGAATACCAACTCGGTTTGATGAAATGCCTTTACATCCACAAGTGGTTGTTACACCATTTGACAAATGGGGGTTAGACTTTGTTGGACCAATTGATCCATCATCAAATGGTCGGTCTTATATTCTTGTATGTACAAGCTATGTCATAAAGTGGGTAGAGGTAAAATCATTCAATCATGCTAGGGATAATAAGGTAGCAGAATTTTTATATGAAGAGATCTTTACTCGGTATGGAGTTCCCAGAGAGATTGTGACAGATCAAGGGGAACAATTCACTTCCACTTTGATCACCACCTTGGTTAACGAATATAATATAAGGCATAGAAAGTCCACTCCCTACCATCCTCAGGCAAATGGACAGACATAAACCACTAATAGGGAACTTGAATCTATATTGACTAAGAGAGTAGCTCTTAACCGTAAGGATTGGTCTAGTAGGTTATTTGAAGCAGTATGGGCTTATCGAACCACTTGGAAAACCACAACATGGTTTACACCCTTTGAAATGGTGTATGGGACAAAAGCTATGATGCTTGTGGAATTTGAGCATAAAACCCTGAGAACAACCATTGCCTTGGATATGACTCTTTTTGCAACATAACAGGAAATGCTCCTGCAACTTAATGCTTTAGATGAAATCAAAAAGTCAGTCCTGTAGCACACAGAAACAATTTAGAATCAACGCATGAAGTGGCATGATCGCTATATAAAAGCCAAAACATTCAAGCCAAGTGATTGGGCCCTTCTCTATGATTCAATGTATAAAGGCAACTTGGGAAAATTGCAGACATGCTAGTTAGGACCTTATGAGGTAATTGAAACATTCTCTAATGGTGTCGTAGGCTTATCCACAATTGATCTTGTCAAATTCAAATTGTTAGTAAATGGTCATCATCTGCGCCTCTACCACAAGCCTCTTAACAAGGACGAATTCCTACAACAGTTCTCCACACCAAAAAATCTTGAGATTCCTGCAGCAACAGGCGGCGACTTTGTCGTTACCTCTTCATCCTAAATCTTTGTTGCATGCTCATAGTAAATACTTCCATATCCGGTGGAAGTACATTTATGTGCAATAAATATTTCATTTCTGCATTCACTCATTTCCTTCCACTTCCTTCATTCATTTCCACCTCGCTTTTCATGCATGGCGGCTCAATGTCCTATATAATAAATTTCTTCAGCTGCAGTCATTATCGCACGATGTCAGGTATGCTCGTGTGTATTTATTTTTGTTACATGTATATAATTAAACCATATTAACTATCATTATGATATTTGCATAGTGTCATTTCCAGTCCTCCTTCGCATGTGTGGACACCTCTTAAACCTTAAGCTGGGGGAAAGTACGATGTGAATTATTCTAGCAGATAATTCTTATGTCATCACAGATTGAGTTTAAATTTTTAAATTTTTAGTTTGAGGTGATATTTTGTACTCTGTCCTTTTGTCTGCCTTGAGTTATTTTAGAACTGTAGTTGGGTTTCGACCAAATAAGAGCATATTGAGTATATTTCAATTGCAGAATTGGGCAAATTTATGCCATTGGTGAGTTGAGAGTATTATCGCTGCAATGGGTGGTCTACCTATTCATCATGAACGGTCAGTTCATGAAAACCTTCTTCAAGACCAATATTGTGAGCCAATATTCCGCAATAGTGGGTGGATGGATTATTTTATGAAGTTAACTAAGTTTAATGAGGAAATTGCAAAGGAATCAGGACTGGGGCAACACACATTTTTAGATTGAGAAGCCCAGGTAAAAGGGTTGAGAGTTGTGGTGACAGAGGGATGGATTGTGGAAGTAATTGGGTTGCCAATAGATGAAGAAAAATACCCTGAATCTAAGGATGCACATAGTGCAAGAGCACAATTTACATGACAGGGAGACCCACCTTTGGTAATAGACAGACAAGGAGCTAGACAAGAATCTCTTCTGCCTGAATGGAGAGTAGTATCATTATATGTCTTGAAGTATTTAACTTGTGAAGGAATATTTGTGTCTCTACATTCCCATCATTTCAAGCTTCTGATTCATCTACACCATGGGAGAAGGATGAATGTTCCGAACATATTGTACAATCTTCTTTCCATAAGCGTAACAAAAACCCAGAAAGGTAGGCCTCACTCTGTTTCTCATCATTGTCTGATTAATCTGTTGGTTGAAATATCTTTAAGAGATGTCTCTCCAATGTCTTGGAATTAATTTGTAGAAATTAGAAGATTTAAGGTAGATAATATGGGTCCAGTGGAACCACTTCCATCTCAAGGGCAGGAAAATTTTAAAAATCTTGAAAAACCTCATTCCCCTATTGATCCCTCATCCTCTAGGATATCGCTAGAGCAAAATGTTCTTGAAGCAGAGGAACCCTTACAAGAAGAAGCCTCAACAGGGGTTCCTTCTCAAAGCCTAATGAAAACTAGGGTTGCTGCACAAAGGGAAAAAGGAAAAGGGAAACAAATTGACATAGAAAAGGAGGAGAAAAGTAAAAGTGGGGATTTACCCTCTCCTGTTGCCAAGAAAAGGAAAGTTGCAAAAATGGTTTCTCATGCAACCGCTAAAGTGGCTGAGGAATTAGCTATAGGAAGCAGTCCTACAACCACTAAAGAAAAATCTCGGAGAAGCAATGGTAGGCTCTGAAAAAAGCCTAAGGATCAGAAACAATTAAAGGAGCCGAATGTCACCAATCTCATTGATTCTCCAGAACAAGAGCCACACAATCCACCCTAGAAAGACTTTCTTTCTTCTCCACCTAAGGAACTCCAAAGGGAAGAAGAAAAAGATAAAGAAGAAGAGCTACAAAACCTTAATGAGTAGCTGCAGGAAGAAGTAGGTTTTGATAGGCTTGATAGTTTAGCATTCACTGCAGAACAAGTTATTGAAGCAGGAAGCAGAGTTGAAAAGAAGAAGCCTAGGGAATCTATTCATAGACTGCCAACTTCTCTTACCAATCATGCAGTGGCACTTGCCCTTTACCAGGAATGAGAATTGGAAAAAGCAGACATGCAGAGGATAATTAACTAGTAGAAGAAGATCATTGAAAAAAAAGATGAGGAGATTGCTTAGCTTAAAACTAAGGTGGAAACGGTAGCCACTATGGTACCTCAACTAATGCAATGTTGAGCACCTCCTCGAGTTTACTCTCTGTATTTAAAGGAATAACATATTTGTTTCCAGATGATGAGAATTGTCAGGGATCTAAGTCCCTCGTTGCAGACACCTGAGAAATTCTATCACGTTTATCAAACATCTCCCACAGCCATTAAGAATCTGCTCTGTGAATTTTATTTACATAATTACGCCATTCCTGATGATGTTGATTGCTACCCTCTCCTCTACATTGGAGACATCTAGCTGAGAGCTCTCATGTCATGGGTGCAAATGAAATTGCAAGAGGAGAGCAGTTCCAGATACATAGAAAGGAAGAAATTGATCTTTCACTACCATTAAGGGCTGAATCAAGAGAGCCAAGAAGACTTTATTTTGATTGGTAAAAGATTGTATATCAGCCAGATTTCAGGAAAGACATTCTGCCCTTAAGAGAAGAAGTATATAAGGAATATGAGAAAATGGCTACAAGAGAAGGACAGGTAGTAATAGGACATTTGGTCAAGCATTGGAATAGCCTGTTAGATGAGTTGAAGCAATCTTTGCCACACTCCTTACAAAACTATCATGCAACACTTAAGAGAGAACCCAAATATATAAACATGGGAAGAACAAAAGGAAGACATTGGTTGCCTCTTAGTTTTCAGCCTCCAATCCTCCTATGGCCACTAATGGGATGCAGGGATAGTGATCCACCATATAGTGAAGTAGCAAAACGCACCAGGTGGATGTGATTGGAAAAGATGAAAGGATTCTACTAGAGTTTGTCTACAGGAGGTTCTGGGCAGGTTACCCTTGGCAATTTCAGAATCAATGCCAGAATTTGGAATTTTCTTGTTGTTGGAGGATCAACAAGAAGTTAGGTTAGGGGGAGATGATGAGCCTAAATAATGGCTCTATTTTGATAGATTTTTGTCATAGTATTCTTTCCTAGGTCTTGTGCTTAGATGATATTTGGATCAGGATACTCTCCTAGATAATGCCTTTTAAGTGTTTTTGGAATTGATTTGTCTGATACTTAAGATTGTCATATAACGGTTTCTAAATGGTTTATCTATGCAAAATATCTAAATCAATCTTAAGTATGGTTTAATTTATGTCATGTTAACAATAGTATATACACATGTTTGTTGTGCACATTAACATCATGATGCAGGGTCGGTTAAGAAGAAGGAAAGACTAAGCTGGTGGTTTAAAAGGAACATCAAGCATACCGCCACAATGCAGACCCGGTCAAAGAAAAGAAGCATTGAAGAAGATCGAAGCCACTTGACTATTTCTTCAACAGAATGGTTTATGAGACATTTATAACTGTTCTTAGTGGAACTTATATCTAGGAAGCAAGTCATGCTATATCTTGTTAGTTGTAGGACATATGTTGTTCTATTTTCCTGTGCTGACTTCTTCTTTAGTATAATAAAACCTATTCGCCTATTCCGTTGGAATGTGGGTTGATCAATTAGGAATCTATTATAAGTTTCCATATAAATAAAAGGTCTCCATCTCTTCTCACCAGGAGGAGAACGACCATAGAATTTGTAATACACAACTTTTAGACTTATGTATTTTCACAATCAATTTGGAATAAAGAAATCAATGTTATTTTGAGCTTAACAGTTGCAATCTAAGAGTTCTGGATATACTCACTCAAGGGGGCCCACTTGGTGAGTAGTCCTTTGTGTTTTTCAGTTAATTTCCATCTTGCAATAGTTGTGTTTCGACATTTAACTGTTCCTGTAGCGATTGGAAACAATTCCTGTGTCTGTTCCTTAGCCATAGTGACAGAGTAGTTTCTACTCGCTTGCCAAAACATTAACATTTGGTAGAAGTTGCTTAAGTTATTTTTCAGTTGTGAATTCTTATTAAATATTAGTTTATTATGTTCTTTTACATTTAATTCAGAGAATTTCCTTTCCTGTAGTAGGATAGAATGGTTGCGATATGAACTTAGTGCACATATAGTGCTGGCCCCTTTCAAGTTTATTTCCCTTGTCGATAAGTAAATGAGACTTTGATACAGGAAAGCTAGTTGTTCAACAAGGATGTCCAATCCCTGAATTGTGTTTTTATTACCTAGTTTCCATTCTAGTTGTGAGTACCAACAAAGTGTATCTCCTTGCCTGATGGATCTTTACTGTTAGAACATTGTCCATTTTTAAATCCAACACCATTGATGTCCTTGTTGTGCTTCTTCTTACTTAATATTTTTCCTAATGCTTCAGTGCTGCCACCATACTTAATCCTCATGTTGAGTTCATCCTTATTCTTTTCCAATTCCTTTCTTAGTTTTACAAGATCTTCTTCCAATTTTTGACACTCCATATCCTTATTTTCTAAATTTGATTTTGTAACTTGGTACATCCTTTTAGCTTCTTCCAATTGGATTCTCAAATAAGTAATTTTTGTCTTTGATTCCTCAAGTTATTTGTTTAGTAGATCTTGTTCTTAAAGAGTAGCAATCCTGTACTTTTTTATATTCCTTCCTTACTTTTCTAAGTTCTTCTAGTGCACTCACAAGTTCACCCTCAAGGTCTACTTCAGATTCAATTTCCTCTTCTTCATCATCAACAATATGTTCAACAAATAACTCTCCTTGTGCCATGAAGAGATTGACTTATTTTTCACCTTTACTGCAACAATCTTCATAGACACTTACTTCATCAGAGGCATCATCTTCAAATGTGTAAAGACTGCTCTTTCTCTTGAAATTTCTTCTCCTTGGATTATAAGAGTTCTTCATCTTTTCCTTACCAAAAACCTTCATGTTTTTCTTTTCATCTTCATGGTTTTCTCTGTAAGGGTACTTAGATGCAAAGTGTCCAATCTTGCCACAGTTGAAATATTTGAAAGGCAACTTAGCTTTGTACTTTCCTGAGGCTGTTTTGAGATTCCTTACAAAATTTGCTACAACAACATTAGAATCATTTTCATCCTCATTTGCAGCTTGTTATTTTCCTTTTTGTGTGGTATTGAAGGCAACCTCTTTCTTTGAAGGTTCAACACTTACTGTTCTCATCTCATAGGCTGATAGAGAACCAAACAATTCATCCATGGAGAAGGTCTTTAGATCTTTAGCTTCTTCAATAGCAGAAACTTTTGTATCAGACCTTGTGGTTAATGATCTCAAAACCTTCTTGACAATAACTTCATCTAAGACATCCTCTCCAAGTCCTCTTATAGCACTCACATTTTCATCCACTCTTTGTAGATAGTCAACTATCTTCTCTTCATCCTTCATTTTCAAGGTTTTCAAATTGAGCTCTTAGATTTTGTAGTTTGGCTTCTTTAACTTTCACATATCCTTCATATATACTTTACAATTTGTCCCATGTTTCTTTTGTTGATGTGCAGTGCATGACTTTCACGAACTCTATATCAGACAAGCCACTCAAGATTGCATTCTTAGCTTTCACATTGTTCTCATATTCCCTTTTGGTATCATGGTCAATAGGAGGAACTTGAGGAATAGTGTAGCCATTCTTCATTGACATCCTGACATCAAAGCCTAAAGAGGACAAGTATGTTTGCATTCTTCTGCTCTAGAAGGCATAGTTAGTTCCATCAAACATAGGGGTTTTAGAGGAGGATTCATTTCTGGTCATTGTGTTCACAAGACAAGATCTTCCCAAGCTAGAGGAAGCTTTGTAGTAAGGGAACCTTAGGCTCTAATACCAATTGAAGAACCCAAATGGACACTGAGAGGGGGGTGAATTAGTGTATTTTAAAATTTTAACCACGTGTGCAAATACTGTAAACTAATCAAAGACATACACACCAATCAAACGACAACAACAAATTTATGAAGAAAAATCAATGTGAGAAAAACCTTGGTGAGAATGGTTGCTCAAGTCTACTGCTCCAATCCATCCCTATAGTAAATAACAGATTACAAAGTTTAGGGCACCAACCCAAGGAGCACCAACCCCTAAATTTTAGGTCACCAACCCAAGGAGCACAAACCCCTAATTTTATGAGCACCTACTCAAAGGAGCACCTACCCCTGCTCTGTGCACCCACTTAGAGATTTACAATGATTATTAAAAGTTTATAATGCAGTGATAAATCCTTGTTACAAATGCGTTTTGTAACACTTACAAATTTCTCATATCTTAAGAATGAAACTCTCTACCTGCTGAAATTTTTCTTCTATTTCTTCTTCTTCCTCTATCTGGTTGTCTTCTACTTTCTGTTGTAGCTTCACCTTCAGTGTATTCTCTGCTCTTGCTCTATGCTTATTCTCTCTAATTCTATAAATATCTCTATCTTCTCATAGCAATAATACTACTCTATTCAACACGCACACTCTGCATAGTCGACTAGTCGAATGAACTATTTTCACCTCAATCTCTATTTTTAACAATCACACCTACCAATGTCAAATCACATTTGTAGCCCTGCATAGTCATATCTGTATAGAAGAATGTTTTGCCTCCAAATCTGCAATTGAAAATTAATTCATTTG
Source organism: Cryptomeria japonica (assembly GCF_030272615.1). NCBI lineage: Eukaryota > Viridiplantae > Streptophyta > Pinopsida > Cupressales > Cupressaceae > Cryptomeria > Cryptomeria japonica. Next base: position 619,500,990 of record NC_081407.1, read on the forward strand.
TCTCTTTGGGATTTGGTCTGTGGCAGATTGGATTTTTGTTCTTGGATCGACCATTTGCATTAATTGACTCTTCTCTATTTTTCTGAAAGTTCTTTGTACTAGGTTGCTATATTTAGCAAGCTCAATATGTCCAATAGATTTGATTTTTCTTATGTCGATCACCTTGAGCCCTTCAATTATCTAAAACTTGGTTGCCATTAATGCATGATCCATCCTCTATCGACCTACGTGGACAAGATCAACAACTACCATACTAAAAACCATCGTCACTGACTTTTGCACATCAGATATTCTCATCGACAATCAAGGAGCCATATGTCTCCATTTCCTTCATCAAATTACTCATTCAAGGTTGGTCATCTTCCATGTAAAACCCTTCTACCTATCAATATGCACAGATGTCATCAAAAGTCTTCTTTATTGACATCCAAGTCACCTGGTCAACCCTTTCTCAACTGCCATGTGGACAATCGGATCCAATCGGGCTACCTCATTCTTTATTTTTGTTATCATTTACAAGTTCTCTTTACCCATGCGGGTTGGCAGGATGCACAATTATTCAATCTATCTTGCCTCGCAAGAGTTCTAACTTATGGTCTTTGATATCGTGGGATAATGAGGGACATCTTTCCCTTCACTTTAGTTAGCCCGCACGACTTCCAGTGTGACCTCTTGGTTAAATGTTATAGCAGTAGGAGATATCTTTCTTGATTGCCATCCTAATCTTCATCATTGCCATTCTATATCGCTACCTTGCATCAACGATCCCATTCCTTAGTTTGCATAATCTATATTGCTAATGTATTAATCGTTGTACGTTAAATCATGTCATTACCATCACTGATTTGCATTTGTGGTCAGTTTATTTCCTTAATTAATTGTGTATAGTTAATGGACATGTTAATGCATTATTTAGTTTATATTGTGTTAGACTCTAGCGGAGTTTACCTATCGGGGTTATGGAATGCACCCCATTATTAATGTGACACCCCGATTGGGGCCACAACCCTTCACACCATTTACATGAGTATATATCCCTCTCCATCAAGACACTTGCAAAAGAAAAAAGAGAGAATGTTATGCTATTTGGAAGTATATACAAATTAATTAATGGCCTGCAGAAGCATATCCGTGTGGAATCTGATCTATTGTTGTTGTATCTATCAACTATCATAATTTACTATAGCTAGGAATAAATCTGGAACACCAAATTAGGATGGCTATTCCATAGGAAAAGAATGATCAATGTGGTAGAGACGTATATATGATCATTACTTAGCAGATAAAAGAAAATTCATAGGACTTGGGTGATATATTGTGCTGGCAGACTATTTGGAGACCTATTTGAAGCCCTCATATTCCTCTATTCAAAGGATTTTGAAATCAGGATTAAGATATGACAATGGTGATCAATATTGCAAATCTATAAAGAGAAAATTTTTAACTGCTGGGAAGAAACTACAAGACAAGCACTTGACTGGATCTGTAGAATTGACTAACATAAAGAGTGCTTCCAGGATGGATTGAGGAGAAAAAGGATGATGATAGATTGCATAAGGAATTCTAGGAAGGAAGAGATTGTTGCATCATGTGAGGAAGTCACATAGGCTGAAGAAATGTATGGAGACACAACTTGCAACCATGAGACCGAGTTGAGTCATCTGTCTAAGAGGAAGAACCTACACAAATTACAATCAATTTCTTCGAAGAGGAGGAAATAACATTAAGAGGGAGTCTAAAAAACCAATAGTGGCAACCTTGGATGAGAAGGGGATCAAGAGGTTGATACTAGTACTTGAAGCCCTTACTGAGAGGGAGGTTTAGCATCAGTGATTTGTGTTATCTATTATTAATGCATTTTTCTCTGAGATAGAGAAATTTGAGGTGAAAGCCCTTGCTAATACATTTTTCTCTGAGATGGAGAAATTTGAGGTGAAAGCCCTTGTTAATTCATTTTTGTCCTCTAAGACGAAGAAATTTGAGGTGAAAGCCCTTGTTAATGCATTTTTTCTTTGAGGCAGAGAAATTTGACGTGAAAGCCCTTGTCCATCTCTGAGACATAGATGTAGTTCTTTCCACCCTCTAGGAGTAGCCATGGTGGACATCATGTTGAGTGACTCCATGACGATGTGTTTCTTTCCACTAATGCGAGTAGCCATTGTGGACATCACGTTGAGAGACTCCGTGATGATTCTCTTGTACTTGTGTTTATCGACCCTCTGGGAGTAGCCATGGTGGAAGTCATGTTGAGAGAATCTATGATGACATCACGTTGAGTGACTCTGTGATGGGCACTTGTGCACTTGTTCCTTTCCACACATGGGAGTAGCCATGGTGGATGTCGTGTTGAGAGATTCAATGACATGGATATTAAGAAAGATACCTCCCTAGCTAAGAGGGAATGTTGATGTTTAGCAACAAGAGTTCTTTCTCCCACTATTATTTGAAAGAAAGAAATATTAATTATTTATTTAAGTCAACTCAAGTAGAGAAGGCGCCATGTAATAATTTATATTTAATCATTTGTCTAAGGTCGACTTAACAAAAGGTCACACTATTTCTATTTGAAAAGTCATCTCTCTTGAGGTTGACTTCCCTTGAAGAGACACCATGAATTGTATATAAGCAAGAAAATTCTCACTCATTTTATTATCCAATTCTCTTCAATTCTGATCCAATTAATACAAGAGAAATTCACACTTCTACAATAGATAGAGTTTGATAGAAGAGCAATTCACACTTAAGGAGATATTCTATAACCATCTTCAACATATTATCATATTGCTTCAGATTGACATTCAGTAAGGAGATTTATATCTATTGTAGTTCGCACCTAGGAGAGGTGCCTTCACTCATTTAGTAAATTGACCTTGTGATTGGCCAAGTTGTATAACAAATTTCTGCATTATTCAATAATATAAGAGATATCATTGGCTGGGTTTTTCTCCCTTAAGAAGGAGGGTTTTCCCATGGTAATTGTGTTAAAGTGTTTATCAATTCTATATTTTTGTTTATTTCACATCTGATCATAAAAACAACACTCTTAACGCATGTGAGATAAGAGACATCATTGTTCTCTTTGTCTTCATTTACCCCGCAAGGTTCTCCTTTCATCCCTCTGCAAGCTGCGGGATAGTAGGATTCTTCTTCTCCTTCACTATCTTATCCCGCATGACCATCACACACCCACCTTGAATGGTTCAGGATAATGAGAACTATTTACTGCTATCTATATGTGACCCCGCACAACTTTGACAACACAGGATAGTAGGAAGCCTCTATTCTTCCATTACTTTCTTATCCCGTAGGACCAACTTTCTTTGGTGATCAACAGTGTGGGATGGCGGGGAGAGACCTTTTACCTTTATACTTGTTAGTCAACACAATTATATCACCCTAGCCTTCTACGATGTGGGATAGCGGGATACTAATTGTCTTGAAAAGCACTGAGAGGGGGGGTGGGTGAATCAGTGACACCAAAACATACACAACTTCAAACACTAATCGGTAGATGAACTTAACCAAGCATTTAAAAAAAATACATGCTATCCAAAATGAAATAACAACATCCACATAAAGTAGAACATCCACCATCACACAAGTGTTTATACATGGAAAACCCAAATAGATAAAAACTACGATGAGATGGAACTCACAAGCTAACCATCTGCAGTAATAGATAACTGACTGGTTAAGATCTTACAAAGTGCTTTGCTAGGAGTGAATCTTTTTAGAGATCCCAAGCTTTATTAGGAGCTTATACCCTGTTAAGAGTAACCTTGCTAGAGGATTTGAGAATCCAAACTAATGGATCACCTTGTTAGAGGATTTGTATAATGAAGCTTGTTAGAGCTTATCAAGTTAGGGGATTTGATTCTGTTGTAATGATTAGAAAACAACAAGAAAGGTTTGATCTGTTCTGAGTAGCACAAGACTTGCTTGATCAGATCATTCTAAGTACATTCAACACTGCTCTTCATCTTAACACTTATTGCTCTTCAATAAAAGCTTTCACTCTTTATGCATATCAGTATTCGCATAATCTCCTCTTCTATATCAGTTCTCTCTCTTTAAAAAGATTCACTAAGATGTCTTTAAATAGGCATATAAATCTTATGTCGGCCATAGGAACACAATTTCCTAGGTGTAGTGTATCTAGACAATTAAACATAACTCATCACAAAAATGACCATCAAGAAAACAGTGCTGGTAACTCATCACAAAAATGGATACCGGTTAGAACAGTCAAAATCGGTTGGAACAAAACATGTGAACCGTTGTCTTGGAATCTTCCACTTGATCTCCATCTCCATCTTCATCTTCATTTTGATGCTGACTTAATGTAACCACAGGTTATCTCTTAGGCACATACCGATTGACATAGAGTACGGGTTAGAGATTTACCTTAAACATACCGGTTAACTATGTAAACCAATGAAGTTACACCGGTAGTCAATGCAATCATATGTGTGTGTGAGAGTGTTTCATAAATGACAATAAGTGATGAATACATTACAATCATCATCAAGCCAACAATATCCCCCTTTGGCATTGATGGAAACACTTAGAAAAAATTAGAGTAGTACAATACCGCTAAGTGTGCATACACAACATATTTACATATGTACTCATATTCCCCTTTCAATGCAATACTCCTCCTTAATGCATGCATAAATACAAAATTTTCAAAAACACACATACATATTATTACTCCCCCTTTGACAACAATGCCAAAATGATAAAGTAAAATATATACATATATAGAAAATCTGTATCAAAGTGTTCAACATATATTACAATTAAAAAAATATTCATGCATTGGCTAATCTCATAAAAATATCATTGAAATTTTGCTTCATCTGGGATAAAGCATTTTCACATGATTCCAGTATGTTAATAGTATACTCAAATGTAGGCATCAACTAGGAATGAAATTCTTCCATTGAGTCTAGCGTGCAGATTTCAGGAGTAGCAAGAATAGCTTCTGCATTGGAGCAAGCTTTCTGAAGAATGTCGACCTGTAAGATGAGCTGACTCTTGAGCTCTCTTAGAGATCGAAATCTCTTAGCCTTCTCATTATCATTCCTATTCATTCTGTCATGAAAATCATCTATAGATCGGTTAAAGGCATGAATGGAGTCTTGGAGTGGGACATATGCCTTGCATAACCTTTCTATTTCATGCTCGGTTTAAACTTGACTCTTAGAAATATCAGAATAAAAGAAAGTAACAATGGAGGTAGAGGGAAGATACTTCCCTCCAGATTCAATAGCTTTCATCAACAAACTTCCATTATGAGATAAAGCCATTTTACCACTTTCAATGTTCTTAGCTAGTTTATCTCCATATTCACTCTTGTGGCTCTTCTTAGCAGACATTTGAGCAGCATCTTCAAGCGATTTGATTTGATCTGATGCATCTGCAACTAGTTGACCGAGTTTGCTGATATGGGTAGGAAGATGTGCAACAGCTGTTTTTGGTAGTAAACCAGACAAAATTTGTATTGGATTATGGATTGTCTCTACTTCAATCCTTTTCTATTTCAGTTGCTTCTTGTGTGCTTGAGATTGCATAACATTAGTAATCTTCATCATTTCTGATGCACTCAAAGTGTTCATATCAATGGGTCCTGAGATACTTAAAGAGTCTTCATCATCATCATCATCATCATCATCAAGTAGTTTCTGCTTTGCCGGTTCAGAGGGTACACTCTTAATGATGGCTCTTTCTGTGTTCTTCTTTATTGTCTCTTCAGTTTCCTGAGTGATAATTTTCTTAGTAGACTCCTTTTGAGTAGTCTCAATGACCGGTGGAGATTGGGGTTTCTCCATTTGTTTAGTTGCCGGTTCATTGTCCTCTTTTAGTTGAGTACCCAGTTGATCAACTAATGTAACCTTCCCTTCAGTGATTGTAGGAGGATCCATATCTGGTGCAGTGATGTCTCCAGATAGGTCTATTATGTCTTGAACATCTTCATCAACAAGAATAATGGAATCATCCTTCTTCTTGGTTGGATAGACTTCGTCAGCTTGAACAATTTCCTCTTCATCCATTTCCGATTGAGGAACATCGTCTATAGTATCATCCTTATTTCTAGAGTGGATGACTTCTTCCCTCTTTTTGATTATGTAGGCTAGCTGATGTGTCTCAAACTCAACAACTAACCTTTTTGCATTAAGAAGCTTCAATCTTCTTACTTTAAAATCAAAATATGATTTGTATGCCTTAGTTAAAGCACTAATTCCATCCGATGATAGATTGGGAAAATATTGGACAAATATTTCATCAATAATCTTCTTTTGCAATTGAATTGCTTCCTCCCATTTATCTAACAAAGTATTATACAAAGAGATTGAAATATCTTTCTCCAAATCATGCATAAATCTATTGTAGTGACCCAAATAAGTTAATACCTGTTGGATTACTTGCTTCTGCTCATCTTCAGTAGAAGAATCAAAATGTTCTTTGACATGATCAAACCTTTCTTCCTAATGACTTCATTGTCCTCTCAAAGACTATGACAGATTTGTAGGTAGCAATATCTATAGGTGTAGTTGCCTTCGGCACTACCTTTATCTTCTTAGGTGTTTTGCTGGTTGCTTTTTCTTTCTTTGGTTCTTCTTCAAAATCTGTACCCTCAGACTCTGATTGCAAAATCAATTTCCGATTTCTCTTCTTTGGTCCTGTTGCCCCCATATTTGGCCTACATAAAATTTGAACTTTAAATCAGTCTCAGTGTCAAGTAAAGATCCAATAGTTGTTTTTGTGTAAACAGTGAACACGCAATCCAAGGTCCTTACTAGTCAGAATATGAAAAATAAGAGATTTTTGAAAATTATCACAAATTGAGGGAAATCACTTGACATTCAAGATCTAAACATCATTTTATATCATGTGGCCAACTTTCACCTGAACCCAGTTCATACTTTGTCATATTTTAAACTTTCAATTTTTGGTGTCTGTTGCCCCAAAATGATTAAAATATCTCATCCTAGGATTTGTCAAGAGGTGTAAATAATTGTGTGGACCTATTTCCCTACCATTGACATGTGTTTCAAATTTCAGGACCTAACTCCTTACCGTTTGAAAGTTATGCCATTTTTCTCCAGCCAAAGCAATAAATTTAAAATATTTAAATTATTTTTCAAATAATAATTTAATATTTTAAATTATTTTAATATGTCTGGTCATTTGTGATAAAAAGTTGTTTAAAAATATTGATTGCATTCTTCCTTGATTCCTCTCAATGGCCAATGGTTTCCAAGATGTACTCGATTGTTTGTTCAAGTGGAAGGTTAGAAATGCTCACTTTTTGAGCATTCTTAACCTCATTTCTCAACCTTTTGTCAAAAAAGGTTAGAAATGCTCACTTTTTGAGCATTTCTAACCCGTATTTCTACCTATCACAAAAAGGTTAGGAATGCTAAAAAATTGAGCATTTCTAACCTCATTTCTTAACCTTGCGGGTCCCACTTTGTCAAGAGGTTAGAAATGCTAAAAAATTGAGCATTCTTAACCTCTTTCATAAGAGTTTAAAAATGAGCTTCAAACAATAGGTTATGAACGTTCATCAATGCATTGAAGGTAAATGGTTTCTCCAAATGTTGAAGTTGCAGCTGCTTTGATCGACATGAGTGCACATCATGAAAGCATAGACACTACATACGAAATGTTTGACAAAATGCATGCGAACTATTGTTGAAAGGGGTGTTATAGACATTCATCTATGCATAATGATGGAGGAATTGCGTTAGGTATTGTGGTCACAACCATTTTAGTAGATGGTGTTGCAAATCTTGGAAGCATAGACAATGCACGTGAACAGTTTGACAGAATTCCTCAAAGAAACGTTATCTCATGGCATGTGATAATCGCAAAAATGTGGTCTCATTGATGAAAATTGTGGTAGGTGTTAACTCCAGAAAGGTGGTCTCACAACATGGTGAATGCGCATGACCACACATGTCAAGTTTTTTGTAGGCGTTAATCCCTCAAAGAAATGCGGTCTCATAACATAGTGAATGCACAGGCAGCACCTGTAAACTGTTTGTCAAAATCCCTCAAAGAAATATGGTCTCATGAAATGCGATGATTGCTGGATATCCACAAAGTGCAGACCGTGGGCATAGGGAGAGCCCAGACAATGCATGTGAACTGTTTTCGTAGGTTTGAAGGCAGTGTAAAGTATAGACAACACATGTGAACTATTTGATAGAGGTTAATATTAGTAACGTTGACATAGGGAATGCACAGGCAATGTGTATAAACTGTTTGACAAAATCCATCAAAGAAATGTGGTCTCATGGCATATATTGAAGAGACTTTTGTAACTATCCAGTATCCTCCCTGCCAATGATAAAGTAGAAGCATTAACAAGGCGTGATTAATTGTTTGATAGATCGCCTAAAAAAGAGATGTTTCATGAAATGCCATTATTTCGGATAGGCATGCTAACTGATTGACAGAAAGCTTTAAAAGAAATGTAACTTAATGGTATGAAATGATTGTTGAATCTACACAAGGTGGATTCTTTGAACTGCATTAGAAACTTTCAATGAAATGTAATTAGCAGTTGCAAAGCCAAAATACTCAACCTTTGCTATCATCTTCAAATTAAAGTTGTGATAAACATATTTTTCTTCAGATTTTGTACCAACATTTGCCATAGGAGACATAAATGCAAACCATGGAACATAGTCAAGGTGCCAGCGAGTTTTGCAGCCCGAGAAACTTCAGATAACATGGCTTTATTAGCATATAACCGTGCATTAAAACTTTCTACGACGGGAATTCCAGTATCGGGCATTGGTTTTATTGGAGAACTAGCATCTAATGCTTCAAAGCATGGAGAGCATAGGTGTTATGTATCTACAAGAACATCACACCATATGTGGAGATCTAATATCATACTTTCAAAGGGGTTAAGGAACCTTGAGGGAGAAGACATGCTATCAAGTCAGCTTCTACTCAAGGGAATTGCTACTGCGTGCAATGTCTCAATGGACCCACTTATGGAGTTGCAAGAGAATGAGATAATTAATGAGTTCAAACAGTCTTTTGATGAAGATCAAGAATTGGAGGAACTTATCTCTGGGCAAATACGCATGAAAGTTTACTCTTTTGATAAAGGACATGTTCCAGAGCATGGCTGAAGAGTGATTTTGTTCGATTCATTCAATCCTGTACATGATGGCCATGCTAGAATTTTGGAGATAGCTTCTAGTATATATGAAAATGCCTTTTCATGCTATGAAATATCTGCTATAAATGTTGACAAGCCCCCTTTGACACTCAAACAAATCAAGGATCGAGTCAAACAATTTGAAGCAATAGGAAAAACAATCATTATAACAAATAAGCCATATTTTTACAAGAAGGCAGAACTTTTACCAGATAGTACATTCATAATTTCTGCTGATACTGTTGCTCGAGTTGTTGATCCAAAATATTATGGCGACAACTATGAAAGAATGTTGGGATAGCTTATGGAATTATCAACAAGTTTTCCTGAAGGTTGATGGAATCCACAACGTATGAATGCAAAGAATCAATCAAGCCATCATGTGAGCCTTCCCATTATGAAAAGATGTGTTATGAAATTAAAGAATGGTTGACAAATATAGATGCAATTGGAGAGCATGTTCGTGAGGCCAATATATTAGTGGGCAAGTATTTCTTATAAGTCAATGGTCAAAACATTAATGTGTTAGTATACTGCAATTGTTGGTATTTTGGCATAATTACAAGTGCGAATGAAGAAAATGAAGATGGAGGCCACCTGAATAAAATCAACAAATGAATTATTTCTTCAATGTAATGGGTTTGATATTATTTTTGTAAAAATTGACTTGTGTCACTCATTGTAACTAAAGGTTAGGAAGTTGACTTTTTTTGCACATAAGTGTGTAAGTTAGTAACTCTTTGAAATTTACACAGAAAAGAGTTAGTTATTAACCCAAGATTAAAGTTAGTTATGAAGGTGGTTATTCTGGGAAGGCTATAAATACAAGGCTATTTGTATTTTTTGAAGACTCTTACAAAGGGGAAAACTCTGCTGGAATTCCAGGAGAAACTTGTAACGACATTTTGATTTGGACTATGTATAGAAAGGATTTTGGACTTGTATATTTCCAATAGGATAATGAAGAATACATCTTAGTTCGTATGTTGTAAATGTATTCATGTGTTATCATTGCTGATTTTTTGTATGTCAAATTAGTAGTCCTTTTATGCATATGTGGTTTGTACAATTGATGTGATGATGCACAAGCAACCTTTGGTATCTCAGTTTGAATGTGTTGAAGTATCTTATCTCTACGTATGTTGAGATTTGTCATTCTTCTTTATCATCATCTCATGGCTAAGCATATTACGCTATAAATTTCTCCCCTTGTAATTTGTTGCGAATGTTGAGAAATCTCAGTTGATGGTCGTATGTCTATTGTTGGGGTTTCTATCTTTATTTCTTTTTAGTTCTATGTTTTCTCCTTTATGTACTTTCAGGTTAAAAGTACACAAAACTTCTAAACAACCCTATCGTACGAGCGAGTTACCCCTCTCAAACACAGAGGAAGATCGTGTTTCATAGAACAATCTCTCCAATTGTTGGAACGTTTGTCACTGCTTATCGGGCAAACAGGGTATTTTAGGTAAACGACCGCAGTGACAAATCTGTTTACCAACAGATTTTTGTCAACTTTGTTGTGGAGTGAAATACTAGTGTGCTTTGTTCCTTAGAAATTTCAAGGTACCTTCTTCAGAATGAAGGTTGGTGATTCTGTTTGAAAGATCAAATTTAGAACAATGGTTTGGTACAAAGGAAAGTTGGAAAGTGACAGTGAAAGTGATGATGTAGATTATATATGTCCAAAGAGGCCAGTTCCTGATGAGCCAATACAAGTTGAATTCTTGAAGAACTTTTATGGTGGCATGCGATTTTTCTCATGATAAGATTCATCCCTCCTTATGTCAAGTGTTGCAAGACATTGAAGAAAAAGATGGAAAGGAGATTGGTTTTCTTTCTTGTGATCATTTAGCCAAGTCAACAATCAAGAAAGATGAAGACAAAAGTGATATTTCTCCAATACCAATTGCTCAACAAAATCAAAGTCTTGATAATCCCGAACAAGTTAACTTCTTGGAAAGTTTCTACAATGAAAATAAACTTCATTCTCATAAAATTAATCCTTCTCTACTCCAGACTCTGCAAAAGATTGAGGAAAAAGATGGAAGAGAGAACCAATTTTTTGCTCATGATTGTATTCTTGAATCAACAATGGATAATAATGATGATGCTCATTCTCCTCCACCTATTTCTCCACAAAATTAGATTGTCAATGATTCAAAACAGATTGAGTTTTTGATAAACTTCTATGGAGATAGACATCTGGATCCTGATAAGGTGCACCCTTCATTGCTTCAAAAGCTGCAAAAGATTGAACAAAAAGATGAGAATGATAATCATTTTCTCACTGATATAAATTCCCATGAGAAAAGTAATGAAAGCAACTCATTAAAATGTGTATATGCAGAAGAAGATGAAGTCACATCTTCTTGTAAGGATACATGTCAAGAGAAAGATCTAAAGGTGAGTGAGATAGAGAAAGAAGATTGTGTTCCTGTATGCCATGAGCATTATGAATATAATCATAGTGAGGAAGAAGTCTTCAATGAACCTGAAAACAAAAAGCTTGAAGGAGGAATAAATTATTTCAAGACTTCCATGTAGCCCAAGCTTCAGGAAAATGGTGAAGAGGAAAGGGATAAAGATAAATCCCCTAAAGTCTTCATTCCAACTTGGTGTCTCAATTCTTCTGACGACGACTTTCTATGTGGAGAAGATATTCTCATTGATCCATCACTATCAGTTGAAGATGAAAACTTTTCTGAGGAAATCAAAGGTATGACACCTAATGGACAATCTTGTATGGATTTGACCAATGGAGAAGCAACCATAGGTAAAATTTTGCAGACATATTCTTTATCTTAAAAAATGGAGACTTTTACTGAACTCTTAGATCAACCTCAAGTGAAAGAAGTTGAACCATCAAGCATTCACTCTTTATCATACATGCCACTTGACTATGAAGTTTTCAAATTCCATGAAGAGTGTGATGAAGAGGAATCATTGGGACAAGAGAACACAAAAAGTAATGCAAATGTCTATGAGCAAATTGAAAATGAAATCTATGAAGATATCTCAACAAATGCCCTATCTTGATGGAATTGCAATCTATGCCTTATGAAGCATGCAAGGTTCAAAGCAATCCTCCTTTTGAATCTTTGGATCAAGAAGACACCCCTATCAAAGAGGATAGTTTTGGGGACTATACTAGGAATGTGGAGATAAATGAAGTAATGGATGATCTAATGAAGGAAGTCCATGAAGTTAATTATCATCATGTTTGTATTCCAGATTGGTGTTTGAAGGCTTCAGATGATGACTTCTCTTATGGTGAAAGTGTGTGTCTCAATCCTTTGATTTCAGATGAATGTATTTCTACAGGTGTTTTCCAAGCTGATATTCATGAACATGACTCAATGGTTGTGTCTACTCAAGTTTCTTCACATCACAAATTATATGAAGGTTGTCCAATTCATGGATTAATTTATTGCAAACCAGACTATCAGAGGGATCTTCAGATAGAGGATATAGGCATGCTTGAGAATATTCCACAAATTGCCAGTAATGTTCAAAGTGGTACCCAAATCCTTCAAGAGAGCTTGCAAATTTATGATGAGATATGGTTGTTTGGTTCATTGCTCAAAGATATTTCTCATCTTCTACACATTGATCTTGCCAACCTAATGAGCTTACAGGTGCCACATGGATGCACACCACTTATCCACAAAGGTTCCTATTTCTCTCAGCCTGTGAATGGTTTTGTATAACAATCCTTTGGAAGTTTGAGGTAGGATGTGCCTACCATGTATATAATTTAGTTAGAATTTTTGTTGTGTTCATCCCATTTTTGTTTTGTGTCTGGTTTCTCTAGCTATTCCCTATGTTGTTTCCTCTTTGACTCTGTTGCCCAATGCATAGTGCACTAGCCTGCGAACTAGAGCTTTTGAGTTCATCCTGCGTCCTTTGCAATCCTTGTCCCCAGTCAGAGCCAACTGTTGCCCCCATATTTGGCCAACATAAAATTTGAAATTTAAATCAATCTCAGTGTCGAGTAAAGATCCAATAGTTGTTTTTGCGTAAACAGTGAACACGCAATCCAAGGTCCTTACTAGTCAGAATATGAAAAATGAAATAATTTTGAAAATTATCACAAATTGAGGGAAATAAATTGACAGTCAGGATCTAAACGTCATTTTATATCGTGTGGCCAACTTTCACTTGAACCCAGTTCATACTTTGTCATATTTTAAACTTTCAATTTTTGGTGTCTCTTGCCCCAAAATGATTTAAATATCTCATCCTAGGATTCATCATTAGGTGTAAATAATTGTGTGGACCTATTTCCCTACCATTGACATGTGTTTCAAATTTCAGGACCTAACTCCTTACCGTTTGAAAGTTATGCCATTTTCCCCCAGCCAAAGCAATAAATTTAAAATATTTAAATTATTTTTCAAATAATAATTTAATATTTTAAATTATTTTAATATGTCTGGTCATTTGCGATAAAAAGCTGTTTAAAAATATTGATTGCATTCTTCCTTGATTCCTCTTAGTGGCCAATGATTTCCAAGATGTACTCGATTGTTCGTTGAAGCGGAAGGTTAGAAATGCTCACTTTTTGAGCATTTCTAACCCGTATTTCTAACCTATCACAAAAAGGTTAGGAATGCTAAAAAATTGAGCATTTCTAACCTCATTTCTTAACCTTGCGGGTCCCACTTTGTCAAGAGGTTAGAAATGCTAAAAAATTGAGCATTCTTAACCTCTTTCATAAGAGTTTAAAAACGAGCTTCAAACAACAGGTTATGAATGTTTATCAATGCGTTGAAGGTAAATGGTTTCTCCAGATGTTGAAGTTGCAGCTGCTTTGATCGACATGAATGTACATCATGAAAGCACAGACACTACATATGAAATGTTTGACAAAATGCATGTGAACTATTGTTGAAAGGGGTGTTATAGACATTCATCTACGCATAATGATGGAGGAATTGCCTTAGGTGTTGTGGTCACAACCATTTTAGTAGATGGTATTGTAAATATTGGAAGTACAGACAACGCACATGAACAATTTGACAGAATTCTTCAAAGAAACGTTATCTCATGGCATGTGATAATCGCAGAAATGTGGTCTCATAGATGAAATTTGTGGTAGGCGTTAACTCCCGAAAGGTGGTCTCACAACATGGTGAATGCGCATGACCACACTTGCCAACTTTTTTGCAGGCATTAATCCCTCAAAGCAATGCGGCAGTGAATGCACAGGCAGCGCCTGTAAATTGTTTGTCAAAATCCCTCAAAGAAATATGGTCTCATGAAATGTGATGATTGCTGGATATCCACAAAGTGCAGACTATGGGCATAGGGAGAGCCCAGACAATGCATGTGAACTATTTTGGCAGGTTTGAAGGCAGTGTAAAGTATAGACAACACATGTGAACTATTTGATAGAGGTTAATATTAGTAACATTGACATAGGGAATGCACAAGCATTGCGTATAAACTGTTTGACAAAATCCCTCAAAGAAATGTGGTCTCATGGCATATATTGAAGAGACTTTCGTAGCTATCCAACATCCTCCCCGCCAATGATAAAGTAGAAGCATTAACAAGACGTGATTAATTGTTTGATAGATTGCCTCAAAAAGAGATGTTTCATGAAATGCCATTATTTCGGATAGGCATGCTAATTGATTGACATAAAGCTTTAAAAGAAATGTAACTTAATGGTATGCAATGATTGTTGAATCTACACAAGGTGGATTCATTGAACTACATTAAAACTTTCAATGCAATGTAATTAGCAGTTGCAAAGCCAAAATCCTCAACCTTTGCTATTGTCTTCAAATTAAAGTTGTGATAAACGGATTTTTCTTCAGATTTTGTACCAGCAGTTGCCATAGGAGACATAAATGCAAACCATGGAATATATTCAAGGTGCCATTGAGTTTTGTAGCCCGAGAAACTTTAGACAACATGGCTTTATTAGCATATAATCATGCATTAAAACTTTCTATGACGGGAATTCCAGTATCAGGCATTGGTTTTACTAGAGAACTAGCACCTAATGCTTCAAAGCGTGGAGAGCATAGGTGTTATGTATCTGGAAGAACATCACAACATATGTGGAGATCTAATATCATACTTTCAAAGGGGTTAAGGAACCTTGAGGGAGAAGACACGCTGTCAAGTTAGCTTCTACTCAAGGGAATTGCTACTGCGTGCAATGTCTCAATGGACCCACTTATGGAGTTGCAAGAGAATGAGATAATTAATGAGTTGAAAAAGTCTTTTGATGAAGATCAAGAATTGGAGGAACTTATCTCTGGGCAAATATGCATGAAAATTTACTCTTTTGATAAAGGACATGTTCTGGAGCATCGCTGAAGAGTGATTTTGTTCGGTTCATTCAATCCTGTACATGATGGCCATGCCAGAATTTTGGAGATAGCTTCTAGTATATATGAAAATGCCTTTTCATGCTATGAAATATCGACTATAAATGTTGACAAGCCCCCATTGACACTCAAACGAATCAAGGATCGAGTCAAACAATTTGAAGCAATAGGGAAAACAATCATTATAACAAATCAGCCATATGTTTACAAGAAGGCAGAACTTTTACCAGATAGTACATTCATACTTGGTGCAGATACTGTTGCTCGAGTTGTTGATCCAAAATATTATGATGACAACTATGAAAGAATGTTGGGATAGCTTATGGAATTATCAACAAGTTTTCCTGAAGGTTGATGGAATCCACAACGTATGAATGCAAAGAATCAATCAAGCCATCATGCGAGCCTTCCCATTATGAAAAGATGTGTTATGAAATTAAAGAATGGTTGAGAAATATAGATGCAATTGGAGAGCATGTTCATGAGGCCAATATATTAGTGGGCAAGTATTTCTTATAAGTCAATGGTCAAAACATTAATGTGTTAGTATACTGCAATTGTTGGTATTTTGGGATAAATACAAGTGCGAATGAAGCAAATGAAGATGGAGGCCACCTCGATAAAATCAACAAACGAATTATTTCTTCAATGTAATGGGTTTGATACTATTTTTGTAAAAACTGACTTGTGTCACTCATTGTAACTAAAGGTTAGGAAGTTGACTTTTTCTGCGCATAAGTGTGTAAGTTAGTAAATCTTTGAAATTTACACAGAAAAGAGTTAGTTATTAACCCAGGATTAAAGTTAGTTACGAAGGTGGTTATTTTGGGAAGGCTATAAATACAAGGCTATTTGTATTGTTCAAAGACTCTTACATAGGGGAAAACTCTGCTGGAATTCCAGGAGAAACTTGTAACGACATTTTGATTTGCACTATGTATAGAAAGGATTTTGGACTTGTATATTTCCAACAAGATAATGAAGAATACATCTTAGTTTGTATGTTCTAAATATATTCATGTGTTATCATTGCCGATTTTTCATATGTCAAATTGGTAGTCCTTTTATGCATATGTGATTTGTACAATTGATGTGATGATGCACAAGCAACCTTTGGTATCTCAGTTTGAATGTGTTGAAGTATCTTATCTCTGTGTATGTTGAGATTTGTCATTCTTCTTTATCGTCATCTCATGGCTAAGCATATTACGCTATAAATTTCTCCCCTTGTAATTTGTTGTGAATGTTGAGAAATCTCAGTTGATGGTCGTATGCCTATTATTGGGGTTTCGATATTTCTTTTTAGTTCTATGTTTTCTCCTTTATGTAATTTCAGGTTAAAAGTACACGAAAATTCTAAACAACCCTATCATATGAGGGAGCTGCCCCTCTCAAACGCAGAGGAAGATCATGTTTCACAGAATGATCTCTCCAACTGTTGGAACGTTTGTCACTGCCTATCGGGCAAATAGGGTCAGTTTCAGGTAAACGATCACAGTGACAAATCTGTTTACCAACAGGTACATTCTCCTTCTTTACATATACTTTAGGTGTTGGTTCCTTCTTGTTTAGCACACTCCAAGTCACCCTTGTGGTCTTTTTCACAGTAGATTTTTCATCAGACTTTTTTTGCTTTCCTTTCACTTTAGCTACAACTGGAGTACTGGTTTCAGTTGGTGCAACTTGGACTGCCACAATGTCTAATTTTGCCTTCTTTTTATCTTTAGGTGATGCTAATAGGGTATTAGCATAGCTGACCAATAAATCATGGTTGATCTCGTAGCTCATATCTTCCATCTCTTCTTCTTCTCTAGGTTCAATTGTTTGCATCAAGCAAAAATCAGTGGTAACTGTGAAGATTATGTCTTTTGCAAAGTGATTTACCACATATTTCGGAAGCCTCATTCTCATGCTTATCTTTTTCTGGAATTCGTTAAAATAGTTGTTCGTGGCAGCTGAAAAAGTATTCTTCACAACTTTAATGTTTTTCTTGATATGTGCATTGACCGGTTGTTCCTTGGACCATTCAATATCTCCAATACCCGGTAGGAAGTTCTAAAAATAGAAAAATAACCTCGCCAATAGCTGACCATATTTGAACTTTTGTGTATTATCTTTCTTAATGGATTTCAAATTTTGAAATAATTGGTCTCTAATAGCTTCACAAATATTATAGTTTGCATTATCAACAATCATTCTATGTGCTATGTGAATTGCTGCAGATTGAACACTGTTAAGTCTACTGGAGTAGAATACGCGGTAGCCTATCACCATTGCTGCAAGTTTCACCACAAGGTCTCTAATAGTGTTGATAGAGAAAGCACTCTTATCAAATGTAGAACCAGTTAACTTGAAGATGGTATCCGTTGAAATTCTTCTTAACACAGGAATCTCACCGTTTGAGCAATAACCTGTTACAGTGCTAATAGCTTCCTTGGTTATTGTATGAGTCCTTTCCAGATACATATTCTCTCCGTGAACTCAACTCAAGATAATTATTATGTGTTCATCCTCAAAATATTCAAGAAAATATGCGACATTATGAAACCCTTTTCAAAAACCCTAGCATATTTTGTTTCAATCTTTCCGCTCTTATCACAAAGTGATTTCAGCTGAGTATAGATGTGTAGAGCTCCTAAATCTTATATTTTTTAATCTATATAGCTGGACAAGTCACCTTTGACCACAACACCACTTGGTACTTGCGATAATGCATTATAAGACATAATTGCATATGACTTTAGAGCTTCCTTAGGCTCAGCAGTGATCATCAACCTCTCTATAGACTTAGAAGTAGATGCCATTCTAGATAAACAAGTTTCAAAGTGGTATACAAAGAAACACCTTGTATCTTGCACGTCGCTTTGTTTCCCGGTTGAAATGTTCAAATGCACACCTGTTCGCCTCTCTGCAACTTTTGATTCAACTTGATTTCTCTAATCACAAATCAATTCGCCAATTTACACCAAGACAATCATGTTCTTCTTTGCAATCACTTCAAATTTCTTTTTCGAAAGAGTTAGGGTAAAAGTGATAAAGTAAAACTTGTTTTTATCCACTTTACCAACCGCAATAAATGCTCACACTTTTAGGTTATAAACCCTAATTTTTATTTACCGCTCAAGTGAAATACCGGTTGATAATACATCAACAAAAAGTCACCAAAATTCAAAATTCAAAAATTCTTTCCCGCTCATTTTACAAAGGGGTCCGGAAATGTTTTACCGTTAAGCTCCCCTTAGCCGTGTTAGACATGCTTAAGTCACCGGTGCTGGATTCTCTTCATTGGGTGAAGGAATAATTTCTTCTCCAGGTGAGTCATCACCTTTCTTTTTTCAAATCTAATTCATATCTTCTTTGGTCTCCTCAACATCAACTTTCTGTTTGCCTTTCTGATCCTTAAAGGAGTTGACCGGTTTACTATTTCTTGATCTACAAAACTAAGTGCCCTGGTTTGGTGTAGTGGTAACAGACCATACCAGATGATCTCCAGGGTCCTACATTTCCTCTTCCTATTCTTCTTCTGCAGTTCATAGCAACATGACCAAAGTTATTACAAAAGGTGCAAACAACATTTATTGCCTTTTCCATTTCGAATGGACTAAACTAGCTGCCATAGGATCTTTGCCAGTTCCGGTTTACCCGGTTATCAAAATTCCTTATCCGGTCACCATTTGGTCTAGGATGCATGTGTGGTACAGAATTGTTTGATCCATATCTACACTCAATATGTCTATGCCCATACATTCCACATGTGTAGCAATGACTTCAAACTTTCTAGACACATACCTAGCATTAGTATTGTAATTTACATTACTGTTAGGTTTGTTTCTACAAACATTTGTAGTATGACCAGGCTTGTGACAAACAAAGTAGATAGGTTTAAAAACCTTCTTACCGGTAGTCTTATTGACTTTAGAAGCAGTTTTTTTCTTTGTACCGGAGGATTCACCTTTTTTAGTTCTATGAAAACCAAGTCCAGAGATATCACCCTTCATTCTCTATGATTGAATTTGTTCTTCCAGCATGGTATAACTTTTGACAAACTTCTCCAATTTCTCATTGGCTTCAGTAAGCTTTTTGACAAGATCTTCTTTATGCTTAGACATGTTCTCTTTCTGAGATGATGCCAACTCAAGGTCTAGCTTTAGGTTCTCCTTTTCTTCTATTTCAGCAATCAAGTCCTCATGTATAGTGTCTTTTTCCTATTTGATCTTTATGATTTCTTGATCTCTTACCTTGATAAGATCTTCAGCAGCTCTTCTGACTTCCAGTTCCTGACTTATGCGGATAGTGAGACCTTCTAGTTCTCTTCTTAGATTCAATTTCTCACCGTTCACTTTTTCAACTTCATCAGCTAAAGCTTCAATATTGGATTCATCTAAAGAACTATTATCAGATATTTCTAGCATTTTTTTTAGATTAATCTCTCCTTTTGGCTTGAGAAACTTTCAGTTTGCCCCAAGGGATTCAATTTCGTTTTTGCTAGCTTCTAGCTCTCTAACCATCTCGAAGTAGCTCCTATCCCCCATGGTAGTTTCAAGATTCCCTTCTAAGCGGTTAGGCTTCAAATAAGTTAGGCTCTGATACCAATTGATGGTCTTGAAAAGCACTAAGAGGGGGGGGGGGGGCGTGAATCAGTGACACCAAAACATACACAACTTCAAACACTAATCGGTAGATGAACTTAACCAAGCATTTAAACAAAATACATGCTATCCGAAATGAAATAACATCCACATAAAGTAGATCATCCACCATAACATAAGTGTTTATACGTGGAAAACCCAAATAGGTAAAAACCATGGTGAGATGGAACTCACAAGCTAACTATTTGCAATAATAGATAACTGACTAGTTAAGGTCTTACAAAGTGCTCTGCTAGGAGCAAATCTTGTTAGAGATCTTGATCTTGATTAGAAGCTTATACCTTGTTAAGAGTACTACCCTGTTAAGAGTAACCTTGTTGGAGGATTTGAGAATCCAAACTAATGGATCACATTGTTAAAGGATTTGTACAATGAAGCTTGTTAGAGCTTACTTGGATAGGGGATTTGATTATGTTGTAATGATTAGAAAACAACAAGAAAGGTTTGATCTCTTCTGAGTAGCACAAGACTTGCTTGATCAGATCATTCTAAGTACATTCAACATTGCTCTTCATCTTAACACTTATTGCTCTTCAATAAAATCTTTCACTCTTTATGCATATCAGTATTCGCATAATCTCCTCTTCTATATCAATTCTCTCTCTTTTAAAAGATTCACTAAGATGTCTTTAAATAGGCATACAAATCTTATGTCGGTCATAGGAACACAATTTCCTAGGTGCAGTGTATTTAGATAATTAAACATAACTCATCACAAAAATAACCATCAAGAAAATGGTGCTGGTAACTCATCACAAAAATGGATACTAGTTAGAACAGTCAAAACCGGTTGGAACAAAACATGTGAACCATTGTCTTGGAATGTTCCGCTTGATCTCCATCTTCATCTTCATCTTCATTTTGATGCCGAATTAATGTATCCATAGGTTATCTCTTAGGCACATACCGGTTAACATAGAGTACCGGTTAGAGATAGAACTTAAACATACCGGTTAATAGTGTAAACGAATGAAGTTACACCGGTAGTCAATGTAATCATATGTGCGCGTGAGAGTGTTTCATTAATGACAACAAGTGATGAATACATTATAATCATCATCAAGCCAACAAATACACCATTTGCCTCCAACTTTGTTATCCCGCGAGGTCATTTGGCTACCTTCCAACATGCCATGGGGTAGCAGGATGCCAACACATACATAATGGGTCCCACACGAACATAGTACAACTTCAGTGAACCATTGAGTCATCAACATGTGTACAAATGTGAACACCTTGATAGTTGGGGACCACTTGAATCTAACTTGGCCTTTCTAGTTAAACACAATAATTTGATAAGCGATAGAGGTCGTTGAGTCGAACTGCCATTCTGGTCGAACTGCCATGAAACAACATATTTGAATATGCAGTCCTCAAGAATCAACCCCGATGGGTCCAATGCACTGTGAGGCATATGTAGATCAACTCCAACAATGATTTGCATTTTGTAGTCCATATTCTTTTGCAGCCTACAATGTTACTGCATAACCTATGTGTTATGCACTTCTCCTGACTTCATGTTATGCACACTTGCTACCCACTTCTCTGCAACTTCTTGATAGCCCTGTAACTCTTGAAGAGGGGAAAAATGAGCAAGGTGGATTAGTGGTGGTTAGCATACAAATCAAACACTAAAAGCATAAGAACATGAAGCATACATAAAACCACATAAAAATATGAAAATAATGCTTTTTACCTTGCTATCTTTACCTCTCCCTCGGATTGAGCTTGATGAAGTGAAGGCACCCTTTGATGATGCTCCACTTGATGTGCTCCTTTGATTGCTTGTGATGTGGAATGCTCTCCTCTGTGCTCAACAAGATGGATTAAGGATTATTGGATTGGTGGATTTGATAGGAGTATTGAATTTGAGTGTTGGATTATGAATTGGATAGATTTGAGAGAGGATTTAGAAGAGGATGAGAGGAGAATAGAGCAGCATGAGGATGCTATGAGAAGTGGATCCTTTTGTGAGGATAATTGGCTCCAATTTATAGATTGGAGAAGGCCAATGGAGGGCCAAGATTGATTTGATTATGAAGGGTTGAGATTGATTTTGGATAGAAGGCATGGATCAAGGGTGCCTTGGGAAAATAAACAGGAATATAAAATTCCTTTGGAAAAAGGGGGGAGAAATTTGAATTTCAAACTTGAGGAATTAAAAATTCCAAAATAAGGATGCATTGAGGGATTCAAAGAAATTTGAATTTCTTTGAAAGATTCAAAGTTTGATGTGACATGAGTGGGAATTAAAAATTGGAGAATAATGATAATCATAATTATGAGAGATTCAAGGAGGATTAATTAGGTTGAGTGGGATTAAGAAAAGTGATTTGTAGGAATCACGTGACTAGGTTAATTAATTAGAATTAATTAATTGAGTGGGTTTTAGAGGAAATAATTATTGAGAGGACTTTAGAAGAAAAGGAGAAATTAATTTATTTGATAAATTAATTATTGGACTATAGTGACAGGATTAATTAAATTAGATTTAATTGACTCTGAGAGGAATAAGGATAACACAATTAAGTTAATTAATTATGTTGATAGGCTTAAATTAATCAAATGTTAATTTTAGGTGTCTACAACTCTTATTGACATCAATGACAATAATTCCAACAATTGGCACATCGGGTTTTAGATCTCGATGTGCAAAAGCGTGCCAATGTGATTAAGTGCATTTATTGCACAATTAATTAGGTTTTAAACATTTTTTTTAAGGAATTTTAATCACCATTTTTTAGTATTTCTTTCACCGTTTAAGCTCTGCAAGTGCACTTTCATCATGTGGAAGTCCTTTGGGCTCTTTTCAGTTGCATTTTGTTCAATTTCTCCCATCTCTAGGTGCGTTTTTCTTTGTAAAATTCTTTTCCTGCTCTCCTGTAGTGTTTTCGGGTTTCCTTTCTTTTGCTTCAGGCTAGGTTTTAAGTGTCTCTTTTTTTCTTTTGTTTGTTTCATTTTCTCTTTGCTTTGTCATTTTTGTTTTATTTTTCCTTGTTTGACCTACCATTTCATTCTATTTGATCGCCATTGGGTTTTAAATCCTGATTTGCGACTTAGACTATCCAAGGGCATGTTGAGTTTTAAACGCTGACGTGCCTTGGCCCATTTCATGGTCTATATGTCAGGTTTCAAAACCCCAACATGCCCTTTTGTTTCTATTCTACTCAACCTGCGAGTCGACTTGCCCTTTTGACATGTCGAGATTTAAAACCTGACATGTCGATGTAACTCTGCTTTTGTGCAGGTTGGGTTTTTAAAACCTGACCTATAGACCTATGTCTACCCATATGCAAGTTGGGTTTTACAACCTGACCTATATCATTTTGCCCTTCGATCTACAGATCAGGTTTTAAAACACGACCTGTGGTATTTGACCTTCTTATCTGTAGATCGGGTTTTAAAACCCGATCTGTCATATTTCCTGCTTTTTCCTAAGTCCATTTTGGACCTTCAAACTTCATTTTTTATCAACGAAGTCATTAATATGATGATGATATTGGTTAATGAACTGATCATTGATATAAAATTTCAGATCTTTGCAGATGTACGATCCTTCTCCAAGAAAATCTAGAGGAAAAAGGATGAAGTACAAGTATAAAAAATACTTGAACATGTTCCCTGAGAGTTTCGTAAAGTCTAATGTGGAACACAATAGGGATACTAAGATCAAACACATCAACATGGATGAGTTTCTGGAGCGGATTGAGAAGGCACCATCAAAGATGACAAACCTCATTGCAAGTGGTTTGAACAAGTATGCATCTTTCCTAGTGGTAGCTCAAAATCCTGATTTTTTGCTAGCAGTTGCCGACCACTTTGATGCGAACACAAGATAGTTTAAGGATGTTGATGGTAATGTAGTCATTCATTTAGACAGTGAATTCTTCAATATTATTTTCAAAGGATGAATCTTTGATGAATTTGTGGACATTACACCTACGTTCGCTCAAGATCACTATGAAAAGAAAATGAATAAGTGTAAGAAAACAATTAACACTATTTTCTTGCAAATTGCCAAAGCTTCCACAACATCGAGATGGCCTAATTTTTTCTATAGAAGTGATTTCAATGAGGAATACAATGCCATGGTTACATTGCTGGCAAGAATAAAAGGCATTCCAGATTCACATCACTTTCAGACCTGGATGTTCTCATACATGAACATCATTAGGAAGGGGACTGACAAGATAGATTAGGGAGAATAGATTAGTGATGCAATCTGTGCTCAATTAAAGGAGGTCAAAACTACTCTCAAATTCTACATGACCTCTTACCTAGTGTATGTAATCGCCTCCATGAGGCACTTTCTAGGATTGTCTACAAGAGGAGATAGAAGGCAAACACCTGTCTAGGATTATTACTGCCAATTGACCATTCACAATTGGAGAAGCCATTTTAGAAGAATCAATGATGTATTTTTTTGGTGTATGGAAGTGACTGTTTGACAAGGAAATTCAAAAGAAGAGGCTTTCACAAGTAGCCTATGACAAAGTTAGTGAGTATGATTGTGTCTTTATTCAAATTGAAACTTTCACCTACATCCGTGTTGGTTGTTATTCTGGTGCTCCGTTCATTTTGCCAAGATATCCATCAGATAAAATCATTGTGATGGAGCTCTGCACATAGTTGATACATGTGCATGAAAGACAATCTGCGTCACATAAGGCCAGTCTTAAATTTCCTCAAGTGATAGGTAGGTATTTAGTGTTGACGTCCCCTAAAGCCAAAAATATGGAGGATGAGATGCAGTGGGTCACAATGAGGAGATTCAAAGCTCATGATAACTTTGATTATCGCGGAATGAAGAACAAAATTCAAAGAAGCTATGTGCATGTACATAGGTTGGAAGATGTATGGAAAAATTGTAAAGATGAAGAGGATGTGAGAAGTTGGATTTTAGTCCTTACATTGGAACAAATAGAGAACCTAGATTTGGCTAGGATCCCGGACACAATGGAGGATACAAATGATATTGTTGATCCTAGGTATTACAAAAGTAATATTGCCAACACTCCTTTACCTTCTATTCAATGGTCGTAGAAGGAACACAATTCAATATCTACAAGGTTTTCTTCCATTATGGAAAACACGAATGCATGGCTATTGAAGAAAGGAATATGGATGAAGCAGCTTCTAGCGAGTTCTAATGATGAAGAGGACTATGAAGGTCCTTATGGGAAGAGGTCAGAATCAAGGACTAAGAATAAGAAAGATCCATAGAAATAAATACCAATTTCATCTCCTAAGTCAAAAGGGAAGGCGCCAATATATAGATTCACTGTAAATGGGCCTAAGTGAGGAGAATCTTCCTCTCCATCTCAAACAGTACAACGACCTACCACTGGAGAACTTGCATAAGAAGAAATAGAAAGAGAGCAGGAAGAAGGAGAAATCCAACTTGAAGAAGAGATGCATGATGTGGAGAAGTCAATACCGCCACTAGTTAGTGCTTCTTTGGTAACACCACAGGTTACTGTTTCTAGCTCTCAAGTTCCAGTCTCATCAACACATGTCACCATTCATTCTATAGACTCTGATTTGGATGAAGATGATAATGATGAACAAGATGATGAGGAATTAGCATATGTAGTGTCTCGGGGAGAAGGCCAAATTGAATTTGTTTCATTGTCAAGCCTTCTAGTTTTGATAATGTTCCAACATCAATAATTGAATCTTCCATTTTGGATTTCAAAGAGGCAATGGCAGAAAATGTCTCAGGGTGAACAATCAGTTTCAGTTCCTACCACCACCATTACCATAGAGATCTTGCCTCTTGTTACTACTATTGTTGTGATAACTTATTCTACATAGACATCTTAGGTTGAGGTGATTGCGTCAACCGGTCAGGGTACATCACAGGTTCTTGCCTCTAATCAAGCAAAAACCACAACTCCACCACCACAACCAAATCTTCCACCATGGTTGGATATTGTGGTTTTGAAGAGAAAGAAAGAAGTAATTTCTCCTAATGAGTTTGATTTTAGTCAGTTGGATCATGTTAAACCCAAGATGTCCAAGAAGGCCAAGATTGTGTCCACAGTATTGGTTGACCTCATTATCAAGAGGAAATATGTAGAGATTCTAGTGTCGCCTTTAGATAAAAATAAGGATGAAGTTCAACCTTTAAACTATGTAACACAAAATATGGAGTTGAGAACAAAGACACATGAGAGTGTCAAGCAAGATTCTCAAGATTCAATATATTCTCTCATGCGAAGGTTTGATGAAGAGAGTGATGAGAAAATAACATGGAAATAGAAGTGCGAGGAGCTAACTAGTATTCTTCTCAAAGTTACTCAATTATCAAAAGAAGTAGAACCTTTGACTTTTTCTATAAATGAAGCAACTCTCAAGAAGGTGAAGATGTAGGTATGAAGGCTAGAGTGGTTGATGAGTGGATTAATAGTCTAAGGTCAGAAGTTTCACATCTTTTGGGTTCTACAATTGAACTCATGGATGATTTTGAGCTTGTGCGAACTCAGGTTCAAGATGTACAGTCATTGTTATCCCCATAAGTAGAAGAACTTGAAAAGGATTTAGCACTTTGGGATAAAATGAGGGAATACAGGATGGACATCCTTGTGGAAAATAATGTTGTGCTATTTCGAGGTGAGTACATCCAAACTCAAGCAATGTTGAAGCACAAAGAAGAATTGACAAGACTGCTGGTTAAGGATCTAGATCAAGACAAAGAAGCATGTGATGATGGAATTTCTAATATTTCATCAAGGATAGCTAAGATGGATCAGTTAGTGGCTGGTGAGTTTTCTTTGACATGATTGTATAAGTTGATTAAAATTTAAGTAAACTTGGATGATCTTGCATCTGTGTTGAAGAAATCTAAGAGAGGATATGTGAAAGTTGGAGACTCAATTTCCCACGTTCACACAATCTCCAGGTCGACATCAGCACAAAACAAGTCTGAGATACAATGTACACTGGCCAGATTTGAAAAATTCCAAAGGAAAAATGATGAGGATAATGAATAATAAAGTGTCCTCTTGACACTAAGTAGTTTAGA
This sequence comes from Cryptomeria japonica, assembly GCF_030272615.1. Taxonomy (NCBI): domain Eukaryota; kingdom Viridiplantae; phylum Streptophyta; class Pinopsida; order Cupressales; family Cupressaceae; genus Cryptomeria; species Cryptomeria japonica. The sequence goes on from NC_081407.1 coordinate 619,528,188, forward strand.
TTCATGTAGTTGCATTTGCTTTTACTGTAAATTTTCATGTAGCTACACTTTTATTTTATGCACAAGTTGTAAGCATTTTGGACTCTGCAATTGAATTAGTCAACTGTGCTCACATTCTTCTCAACTACTTCCCTACAAAAGGAGGAGCCTCTTTTGTAATATTCATCTTTTACAAGCTTAGAAAAAACTCTGCCAAACTTTTGTCTCAAGTGAAACTTTGTGTTCTCTTGTGTTAAATTTGATCAAGCAAATAAAGGAAGCAATTTTGTGATTCCAAACTTTGTGTTGGACAAGAATTGTTACTTATAAGTGGATGTTCTTATGCCATTTACTTATATGTGTTCTTAATTTACTTGATAGTATTTTCATATGTTATATTAGTGAAGGAACTTTCTAGATGTGGACGTAAACTTTGAGTTATATTGCACGTTTGGAGTTTTATTGTAATATAGTGATTACATGGGAGACTTTGTGCTACCACGGGTTGCTTTCCATGATTAGAGATTATTTATCTTGAAGACTTTGGGATGCAAGATATATTTAGTTGTTAGATTTAAAATAGTATCTTTATTCACATAAGACTTATGTTAATATAGAGTAAAGTGAGTTATTGTATGCAAGTATGGTTGATTATGTTAGGATAACTGGTGGACAACTAAGAGGGGGGTAGGTGAATCAATTGTCAACAGATTATATTAATCAAACCATTTTATAACCTTTAACCAGAGCACATAAACATTGAATACCAGAATAGCAGAAACATATACCGATAAGCAATAAAACTTAAGAATGAAATAGATAATTAACACAATGCAACCATACCACATAACACCATGATTTGTACGTGGAAAACCCAGTAAAGGGAAAAACCACAGTGGGAAGCCTACCCATAGTCAGATGATACTTCTGTAGAAAGTATGTGATACAATAAGGGGCTTGCACATGCAGGAAGGCACTCTTCGTAGAGCGTACTACTCATTACAAAGGAGTCTCACTGACTAGAGTGAGGTTATAACCACCTCAAGATAATTGGACAACAATCTAGAAGAATGAACTGCCAGTGATATCATCTACCATGCCTGATTACAGTCCCGGTTAAGCTCAATACTGGAGGCCTTTGACCTCTTACATAAACCCAAATCGATCACCTATGATCGACCAAATCTCCTTCGCATATGATATTTCATTCCACGACCATGACAATTACAACCACAATCTACAATGAGATCTTACATCAATTTATACAAACCCTAAGGCCTAAACTAGAATAAGATCATTACATACATCCATATTACAATGATTTGCCATGTCAGCTTTAGACCAAAACAACATTAACCAATCCATAAATCATCCTGGTAATGTGTAGAGAACACGTTAACATGATACTGGTCCATAACTTGGATAGGTACCGGACCTAATTTGGGTCCACCATGCCAAAGCGATGTCTCCAATTAGTTGAGGCACGATCAAGGATCACCTTCTGCATTCTGAATTCCATCTAGAAGTCGCACCAACACCACTTATACATACTGTCAAAGATTCTCAGTAAAAGCTCCGCCGATAAAACCTTAAACCCTTATCGATAACACTAGTTCTTCTACCGATAACCAAAACCTGTCTCTTGGTAACCAACCATAACAATCTCCCCCTTTGGCATTGATGGCAACACTAGATGTGAAAAACAAGAAATCTAAGTGCCAAGAAATGCCAAACATTTCTCATAGAAGATATAACAAGGAAAAACTAAGAAATCCTAGCAACTCCTCCTGAGGAGTGTAGTCCAATCTAAAACTGATCTGAATCTTGTAAACATTATTTTCATATATAACTCTCCCCCTTTGACATCAATGCCAAAGATATGATATAGATATAAAAATTATGTGAATCTCAAAGTTGACTACTCCCCCTAAGTAGTAGCACCACTACATCAATCCGGAGCAAAGGATAAAGATGATGATGCATACCAGACTGATGCCAACCTGCATCACTTAAGTATTTGCCGAAGGGGTAGATACCCCTAGCCCATCTCTCAAATATTCAAATGATTCCTTAGATAATTGTTTAGTGAATATATCTGCAATCTGCTCTTTAGTAAAACCAAGCTTCAAAAGATATTTATCCAACCTTGCATACCAAGCTCTAGGAGCTTGTTTCAATCCATATAATGTTGTCCTTAACCTACAAACCATATCTTTTTCATCTATTAGTGAAAATACATCAGGCTTCTCAATGTATACTTCTTCCTGAAGTTCACCATTCAAAAATGCACATTTAACATCCATTTGATAGACCTTATAGTTCTTGTATGCTGCATAGGCAAGAAATAGTCTAACAACTTCAATTCTAGCTACTGGTGCAAATGTCTCACCATAATCAATTCCTTCCATTTGAGAATATCCTTTACAAACCAGTCTAGCCTTGTTCCTTACAACTTGACCATCCTCATTAAGTTTATTTCTAAAAACCCATTTAGTTCTAATACCATTAATTGTAGGTCGGGGAACTAAAGTCCAAGTGTTATTCTTCTCTATCTGATCTAATTCATCTTCCATATCCTTTAACCAATGTTTATATTTACAAACTTCAATAACATATGTCGGTTCAATTTGAGAAATAAGACATACCTCTTCACTTGCCAGTATTCTTGTTGTCATAACTCCCTTGTTCCTATCTCCAATGATTTGATCTTTAGAATGATTTAATCTTACATACCTTGGTGTCTTCTGAACTTTAGGTTCACTGTTCTGATCATCAGTCACAGTTGAATTTTCTGATTGTACTAGTGTAATTGTCTCAGTGTCTTTTACCAGTTGAGGAATTTCCTGTTCAGTTATGATAATTTCCATTGCTGGTTCTCTGTCATATGATATAGATTGATCTCTATATTGCTCATCCACTTTCAAATTTGCGCTCTCCACAATTTTCTGCAATATTTTGTTATAACATCTATATGCTTTACTCTAAATTGAATATCCAAGAAATATCCCTTCATCACATCTAGGATCAAACTTCCCAATTGAATCATCCCTTTTGATATAACATTTACTTCCAAAAATTCTAAAATATTTAACAGTAGGTGTATGTCCAAACCATAATTCATAAGGGGTCTTACCGGTTTCACCTTTGATATGAACTCTATTGAATGTGTAGACTGTTGTACTCACTGCTTCTCTCCAATAGATGTGAGGCAATTTGGCTTCCATCATCATGGTTCTTGCTGCATCCAAAATGGTTCTATTCTTCCTTTCCACTACTCCATTCTGCTGAGGAGTCCGGGGTGCAGATAACTATCTCCTAATCCCATTTATCTCACAAAAACTATTAAATTCATGAGAAGTGAACTCACCGCCTTGATCTGATCTCAGACATTTGATTTTCAATCTAGTTTCTATTTCCACCTTTGCTTTGAAGATCTTGAATTTCTCAAAAGCTTCAAACTTCTCCCTTAGAAAAGTCACCCACATCATTCTAGAATAATCATCAATTATCAGCATGAAGTATCTATCACCTTGAAATCTTCTGGTCCTTGTTGGACCACATAAATTAGTATGAATCAAATCAAGCACATCATTAGATTTATCATGTATGCTCTTAAAAGAAGTTCTAACTTGCTTTCCCAATTAACATTCCTTACATAACATTTTATGAGGCTTTATAATCTTAGGTATATCTCTAACTGCCTTTGTTGAACTGATCTTAACAATACAATCAAAATTAACATGACACAACCTCTTATGCCATAACCAAATCTCATCAATATGAGCAATAAAACATGTCTTATTACCAGTGTTCAAGTAAAAGATATTACCTCTAGTCTGAGTATCGGTTGCAATCTCCAAACCAGTTTTGTTAATGATTTTGCATTTTCTATCTTTGAACTGAAGTTGGAATCCCTTATCCACCAATTGACCAACACTTAAAAGATTATGCTTTAAACCTTCTACATAATAGACACTATTAGTATTATGCTTTCCATTAAGAGAAATAGTACCTTTACCTTTGATCATACATGCTTTGTCATCTCCAAATCTGACTTGACCACCATTGTATTCTTGCAGGGACAAATTTTTTCTTTTATCTGCAGTCATATGATGTGAGCATCCACTATCAATTACCCATTCACCCTTGTCTTCAACTTTTGCTTCCAGGGCTTTTTCTTCATTCTTGATAGCCAGTTCCAGTTCATCTTCCTTTAAAGCATAGAACACCCATTCCTTTCCATTGTCGGATCCACTAGCAGAGTCTTCTGCTGGTTCATCTTCTGAATAATCACTTACTCCTTCCTCATTCACTATGTAGCATTGTTTGTTTTTCTTGAATCTATATTTGTTCTAATTAGGCTTAAATGATTTCTTAACTCTTTCTTGAAATCTTCCAATTCTTTTGCATATAGCACTTTCCAATCACTTTTGCCGGTAGATGATGATACATGAAAATCAGGTTTAAATTTTGTAACTCCAGGGTGTCTAAATTCTTCAAGCTCAAAAGAAGATAATTTCCCAATCAAAATGTCTTTGTTAATTGAAGTGTTTGCCATTGTTGTCAATTCATTAATTACAACAGCCTTCATTTTGTAAGCCAATGGAAGGGCTCTCAAGACTTTGGAAACTATTTCATCTTCACTCAGAGATCCTCCACAACATTGAATTCCCATGACAATCTCATTTACTCTTTCCATAAATGTAGCGATTCTTTCATTATCTTCCATCTTCAAGTTCTCATATCTTACTCGGTAACCATCAAGTTTAGCAATTTTGACAGTATGGTCACCTTCATTCAGAGTTTATAATTTATCCCACGTAACCTTTGCAGATGATTTATCAGTCAATCCCAATTTGTTGATCAATAAGTGCACACAGGAGGGCTTCTATAGCTCTGCAATCATTTTCAATATTCTTGTCCAAGTCTACAGGAGCAGGATTTCCAGATGCTGGATCATAAGGTATATATCCTTTCTCAATGATCTCCCAAATATCCTTGCGAAGACATCTAAGATGAGTCTCCATTCAGATTTTCCATATCCCATAGTTTGTTCCATCAAGCTTAGGGATTTCTCTTCTAAAAATAGTTGCCAATGGATTTGAAGTATTGGTTGCCATAGGATCTACCTCAAGCGGTTAAGCTTCTGCAAAAGAGGACCAAGGCTCTGATACCAATTGTTAGGATAACTAGTGGACAACTGAGAGGGTGGGGGGGGTGAATCAGTTGTCAACAGATTATATTAATCAAACCACTTTATAACCTTTAACCAAAGCACATAAACATTGAATACTAGAATAGCAGAAACAAATACCGATAAGCAATAAAACTTAAGAATGAAATAGATAATTAACACAATGCAACCATACCAGATAACACCATAACTTGTATGTGGAAAACCCGATAAAGGGAAAAACCACGGTTGGAAGCCTACCCACAGTCATATGATACTTCTGCAAAAAGTATGTGATACAATAAGGGGCCTGCACATGCAGGAAGGCACACTGCCTAGAGTGTACTCCTAATTACAAAGGAGTCTCACTAACTACAGAGAGGTTATAACCACCTCAAGATAATTGGACAATAATCCAGAAGAATGAACTGCCAGTGATAGCATCTACCATGCATGATTACAGTCCCAGTTAAGCTCAATACTGGAGGTCTTTGACCTCTTACATAAACCCAATTTGATCACCTATGATCGACCAAATTTACTTTGCATATAATATTTCATTCCATGACCATGACCATTACAACCATGATCTACAATGAGATCTTACATCAATTTATACAAACCCTAAGGCCTAAACCAATTAGGTCAGCCACCTAAAAGATATTACAATAAGATCATTACATACATCCATATTACAATGATATGCCATGTCGGCTTTAGACCAAAACAACATTAACCAATCCATAAATCATCCTGGTAAAGTGTAGAGAACACGTTAACATGATACCGGTCCATAACCTGGATAGGTACCAGACCTAATTTGGGTCTACCACGCCAAAGTGATGTCTCCAATCAGTAGAGGTGCAATCAAGGATCACCTTCTGCATTCTAAATTCCATCTAGAAGCCACACCAACACCACTTATGTATCCTGTCAAAGATTCTCAGTAAAAGCTCTGCCGGTAAAACCATAAACCCTTACCGATAACACAATTTCTTCTACCGATAACCAAAACCTGTCTGTCGGTAACCAACCATAACAACTAGTGTTGACATCAATGCCAAAACATCAATGCAACATATAATCAATTCCTTCATATTGCCAACAGATTATTGTAAGAAGATTGTATCAAGCAAAGGGATTAATGTTAATTCTAAAAAAAGAGAATTATCCACCCTAAGCTTACCACCAAGATTTAGTTTTTAGTTGTTGAAATATCAAGTTATATCAATAAACCTCCCCTTGTTGAGAGGAGAGACTTTGTCTCATCATAGCTGTGTTTGAAACATATATTTTGTCTTCAATACGCTAGTGATAAAATATTCACCCAACATTATTAGATCTAAATTTGTGTTTAAGCTATATAAAGTTTTTGTGCAAATTGATTCACCCCCCCTCTTAGTTTCCTTCCTTGTTGCCAACAAGAAATTTGATTTTGAATTCAAAAATTATGATTAAGCAATACAAAATTTTGTGAAAATGATTGATTAACAAATTAATTGAAAATTTTGATTTGTGAATTTTGAAGGATAAATGCATCTAGATCATAGCAGAACAATCATAAAGATCAAATTTGAAAATTAATTTGAAAAATTACGCAATCCACATGACAAATTTTAGAATTATAAATTACGGTTTTTGTAAATTCAACCACTAAATTTATGTCATTCAATTTGAAAATGCGATTTAGGAGGGAAAATTTGAATTTAAAATTAAATGAATAATTAGATCTGAAATAATAAATTCCAATTAGACAACCCACAAGCTCAATTTTAGAATTAAAATTTAGGGTTTTTGTGAAAATAACCTCTATATTTTTTAATTTCAATGAAAAATTAAATTTGTAAGTGTAAATTTAAATTTGAAATGCATAAAAACTCAGATTCGAGAACATAAGTCAGAAATAAAGGTATAAGGAGTCGGGTTCACCAAAATGTAATGGTGAAAAATTAGGGTTTCCACAACAAGAAGGATGAAAATCGCTAATTTTTGCTTGGAGACCAATTACATTAAAGGGGGGTAAACCCAATGGATCTAGCCACAAAGTAGCAAGGATAAGGGCCGATAATTCTATTGGATTTACTTGTTATCAGGATTGATTACCCTCTTTTAAATTGAATTGTGAAAATGCTAAAATTAGGGTAAATGTGCAGGAATTGATGTAAGAACACATGAACAATTAACTATAGTCGTCGGATCGAGCCACAAACCTAGATCTAAGGAATATAAATATATTCAAATATATTCCCAGAAGGAGCTTTTGATTTGTTGGGACCATGGTGGTAGTTGCCTTGGTCCTCCACAATTTCCGTACTCCAATGGGAGATCGATTCGTTACTATAAATGAAGCCAATTTTGAAGATCACAACTTTGCACCTATTTCTACACATAGTAGATAAGGGAAATAGGCTGGGAATAAGGGTTTGCCTTAGGTCAAACCCTAGTTTTGGAATTAACCATGAAATAGAAATAAAATATAAATGAATTGCAATGGAAATATTCTCTTTTTGAGGGAGATGTTGAATAATGATTGAAACACAAATGCTATACTTCCTTGTGAAGTTTTGTTTATCTCCACATGGAATTATGGTTTCATAATGTCTTCAATAACATAAAACATGAATGTCAACTCCAATGCTTGAATCTTGACCTTATCTCTATTGCAGTCAATCGATTTACTTCAACATTTTTTATAGATTTCAACATCGACACTTCTTTGGTTGCACATAACCCTGTCACAATTTGTAGCACTTCCTTCGAAATAAATTATGGTTTATCAAGCAAACTATATTCATGATAAACTATAAGACACTAAGATGGGTGGTGAATCAGTGCAAGCATAAACTTAATAAATCTGATAACTACTTTCACCAACTTTAAAATCAATAAGCATGCAAGAAATATAACAACATAAGCAAACATCCAACAAAGCATACAAACCATAACACAATGATTTTTCACTTGGAAAGCCAATTGGGAAAAACCATGGTGGGAATTAGTACCCACAAGGATCTTCTAACTGCAGTATAGAGATCTGACTAGTTAAGGTCATACAACCACCCTGTTAGGGGCACACTCAATTAAGAGTGTTTTAGCTCGGTTAAGAGCTATACAATAAGGCATGTTAGGACCCAACCATGTTAGGAGATACCCATGTTATTGGGATTTACAAACACAAGCTAATGTGCCACCTGGCTAGAGGATTTCACCTTCGGACCTGCTAGGATCCTACTGCACCTTGTTAGGAGTGACCTTGTTAGAGGATTTTCTTGTTCCAACTTTTAGGAAGACAACAAGTTCAGCTAATTTGAAGTTATCACCTCTGTGCCTGATTAGATCTGCTTCCGATCAACTTCTATCACTAACTAAACATAAACACCTAACTTCTCCTTCAACCGCACAATCAAATTCTCACTCTTGACACATGAAATCATACGAATTACATCTCTTTATAAAGAACTTTGTTAGGTCAGTTAAGAACCTTGGAACAATTCCCTAGGTTAATTGAATCTAGTTACCTTTTACATTTTCCCTCTTATTACACTTCTCTCATGTCAGTAAAATAATTCATAACTTAAAAACATAACAATAAGTCTACTGGTTACTGATCAAACTAACTTTGCTATACCGGTTCTCTATTCTTCCTGACTATGACTGAAAAATCCATCATAACTCGCTTAATACACCAAATTTGCTGATGCAGTTTGGAACATAGGTGCATGTTCCTTTCTCCAACACTCTTGTAAAACTGCAATGTCTAACTCTTCACCAATGGTCTGTACCAGCCACTTGGTCATCGCTCTATTCCTATTTATTAGTTGACAACAACTTAGCAGTTTTGTTGTCTAACTGATTCTAGTACCAGTTAGGCTATACCGGTTGGTCTAGATGACCTAGATGACTAAACAAAACATGCTTTCCATCAATGAAAACATAAATAAAGTCATCAAACAACCTATTACAACTATATCATCATCATCAACCAACAATCTCCCCCTTTGGCATTGATGGAAACACTTAAGAATTTTTTTTGTCTAAGTGTCACATTACAACAATCATGACTCAACTCAAATACATAGTGCAAAACTCCCCTTTAGCAATTACATGCTATTATAAAATTTTGACTGACTTATACTACTCCCCCTTTGACAACAATGACAAAGGTAAGCAAATACATTTGAAACAAATGAATACAATACATCAAAATTTGCATTACCAAATGTACAAGAGTTCAAAAGTTTACAATTACATTTTGAGAAAAAACATCAGCAAAATTAGTCTTCAAGACTTTCAAATCATTCTCCCATGTCTCCAAAAGAGTAGATGTAATCTCAATGTGTTTTCAGACTTGGTATGCAAGCTCTTCCATAGCATCAAGTGTACTCATTTCAGGTGTAGTCAAAATTCCCTTTGTCTCTTTGTATCCTCTCTGCAAATTTTTTAATTTGGGGACTAGATGAGTCTATAACTCCTGCAATGATGTAGTCCTCTTAATTTGTTCTGCCTCATATGCCTTAAGCTAATGTTGTATTACTATAACAGATCTACCAAAAAATGTTGCTAAATCATTTAATGGATCAAATGATTCACTCAAACTCTTTATCTCCTGTTGAGGTTCCTTTCTCTTCTTATCAAGATCATCAAAAAATAATGAAAAGTTGCAAATTGTAGAAATTGTTTTACCTCCATTCTTCAAGGATTATTTGATTTGGTCCATATTCACAATAAGACCTTCCGTATCTTTGTCAATTGCCTTGATCAACATCTCCATTCTTTTCTTTTCATATTCTTTCTCTACGTTATGTAGAGCAACCTCTCCAAGAATTTTCATTTGCTACCTTAATGTGGTGACCAAGTGGTCTAGTTTTTCAATGGGAGTTGTGAGACTATCAGTATCAGTTTCCGGTAATAGACTGGAAAATATGTCAATTGCAGTTTGTATAGTTTGAGCTTCTCTCCTCTGAGTTCTCATTATCTTCTTCTTGGCCTTGGATTGCATAGCAGATGCAATCTCCATCAGTTATGTTGGACTCAACATATCCATATTTATCAAGGCCCTTGGATGGTCATTGTATCATCATCCTCATCATCATAAATTATTTTCTTTGAAGTAAGTGACTAGTAGGTCACTTTCTGCTCATATTCTTCTTCTTTCTGCTTCTCTTCTGCCTTCACAGGTGGCTCTGTAGTTTGCACATTATCTTGTGTATCTTTCTGCATTTCTTTTGTCTTCTCTAGTGGCTCTGTGGTTTGCACATCATCAATGTGTGTATTCTCTTGTGTCTCTATCTTCTCTTCATCTTTATCGGTTGGAATAACTTTCAGTATCACTATTTATTCTTCTGTGATAATAGGAACTGATGTGGCACCACCTTCTGGTTCTTTCTCCATTTGAGTAACATCTGGTATTTGATCAATTTCAAACACATCCAGTAATTCCCCTTCAATTACTGATGCTTCAGAGAGATCTTCTTTCTCAGAAGAATCAGTCTCCTCCAATTTCTCCTTTTCAAGTCCTAAAAACTTTTTGAAAATTTCTCCAGTCTTAGCTTGCACAGATTGGGACTCACCAACAAGCAATCTTGTTAATCTCTTTGTAATGTCACTAAAATCTAAGGGTGGGTGAAAAATGTGTGAATGAGAGATCAAGAGGAAAGGTACCCTTTCCCTCCAAGGAGAGATGAGAGTTTCACTACGGATTTCCCTTCAAACACTTTTCATGTATTACATTGGAAGAGGGGGGGGGGGGGTGGGGGAATTCACTGAATTCCACCTCTAAAGAAGAAGATATAATTCTGCATGAAATGGGAATGATAAGTTAATCCCCTCTTCTACTCGGAATGGAAAGCAATTGATTGAATTATGTATAGAGACTAAGTGCAAAAGTGATAAAGAACTGATTATAACTTGAGATCAAAGTGTGGGATGAAGTTGTGCACCTGGATCTGGCAGTTAATATGTCAAGATGAAGCCATCCTACGAATTTAAGGAAAAGTTGCCTAGACCGTGACGAGAATGTATATGGTCCTCTGAAAAATACGTGAAATGAAAAGTATTTTTCCACCTCTACAAATGAAGTCCAAATCCAAAAGTATAGCTGCACACTTGCAACCTACATACATAAAAGAGAGGAAAATGGGTTGGGATTGGGGGTTTTCCTTTGGGTCAAACCCTAGTTTTGGAATTAACCAAGTAATGAAAGAAAGTACTTGCAAGTAAATGTAAATGAAAGACTGAAGTGTAAATCACCTCAAGAGAGGTTGTGATAGAAATGTTGATAGAAATTCTTGTATGAAGTTGAATGTTGAAATGTATCTCCTCTTCAATGGTTGAATCGTTGACTTGAATACAACACCTAGCCTTTAAGGGAGACTTGAGATGCTCAATGCTTGAAAGGGATGCTTGAATGGTTGAATGCTCTTGAACACTTAATCATCAATTCTCACTTTATTGAACTTATGCAAATGAGAGGGAAAATGTAACTTTTATACTTGTCATTTTGGGTTAATGAAATTGATTTTCGTCACAAGCCGACATCGGGGAAGTTTTCCTGCTCACTGCACAATCTTCTATGCAAAATCAGGAAAGGTCCTGCCCCAAAACAGGGCAGGGATAGGGGAGCCATGCCCCTATCCTACTCTTTTCTCCATGGAAGAGTGCAGACAAGGTGGTGTAGAGGGCAAGGGAGAAGCATTTTTTGGGGGTTGAGTAGTCTCCAGTCTCCGATTAGGCTAGGGGATTTGATTTCACATGCATGAGGACCCTACTGCGGTAAAAAATTGCTAGGGTCGCAATTTTATGACACTACACTTTTTTTGGTACGAAATAAAGGTTTTGATTCTAAAAGAATTTCCTGCACTTCCTCCTTGGGGGTCTCCAATTGTAAATGTATAAGTACATACTCTATTAATTCTTTATCCTACTTAATTGTAGTCTTCCATCTAGCTTCCAATTTTCTATACAAAGAATCAGACATCTGTCCTTGTAATTCAATCAATGCTTTGCTATAATGATTCATAAACCAAACAACTAAATCCTCAATTTCTTTATGTTTTTCCTCACCAAAATTGTTATAGTGCTTATGTACACCAATCAATATACCATACTTCCTTATATTCATCAACAAAATCTCAAGAGAAGTAGGTTTAGTTACCTATGACTTAACTGATTTGACAGTGGGTGAACCAACCACTTTAGACTTCTTGCCATTTGCCCTCAATTCTTTCTTACCACCTTCTGATTTGGTTTCCTCTGCTACTAACTTAAAAATCTTTGTGCTTGTTCTTTCTTTCTTTTTCCTATAGCTTTTGTGACTTTAGATACTTGAGGGTTATCTTCCTTCGCTTTTCTCCTAATTTGTATCTTTGGAGGAGGAGGGGGCTTCTCCTTCTTGACATTTGCACTCCTAGTTTGTCTACCGGTGGAGACACTAGAGGTTCCTGCCTTCCTTTCTTCAAATCTAGTTCTTGCTTCATCAATCATCTCCTTTGTGAAGCCTCGTGCAACAAAAAATTCCTCAACCTCTTTCTTGATCTTTTTGGCCACTACCAGTTTGCCCAATTCAACATGTACCTTTAGTGATTTCTCTTTAAACGTGCCAAACCTAGAGTACATTTGTATCTACCGGTTTAGATAAGAGGTGGTGAGCATAAATAATCAAGATATCTTCTTCTACCTCATACCCCATAGCCATGACCCATGAAGTCCTTGGATCTATAGCCTCCATCTAAGAAGTATCAGTATCAACCATAAAACAAATGGAGTCTTCATACCTTTTCACCACATGCTTCGGTATCCTCTCTTTTTCATGCATTTTCTTTTGGAATTCCTCGAAGTATCCCCAGATAGTCTTAGTGAAATCATTGCCAAGCATCTTAATTTTGTTCTTGATTTGCAAGAATGCCAGTGTATCCACAGACCATTGGATATCACCTATACCAAGAAAGTAATTTTGAAAATAGAAAAACAATCCAATAATCAACTGACCAAACTTGAACTTTTGCTGCTTCTCCTTCTTGATTGATTCAAGATTCAATACCAGTTGAGCTCTCAAGGCCTCTGCTAGGTCATAATCAACATTATCTTTTAACATCCAGTATGTTGTGTGGATAGCAGCTCTGAGAATTCTATTCATCTAGCTCGAATGGTATGCTCTATAGCCGATCATGGATGCAAACTTCACTTCGGGATCTTCTATATCATTCATCGTCATGGAATGACCATCCCACTTCAACTTTTTCAGTTGGATAACCTCATCCTTCAGGATTTTTCTCAAAATAGGGACTTCACCGGTGGCCCATAATCTGGTGACAGCATGGATGGCCTCTTTTGTGATCTTGTGCGGTCTATCCAACCACATAAACTGATTATGGATCCTTTTTAGAACATATCTCACGTGCTCTTCTTCAAAATCATCTAGAAATTTTACAACATAGTGAAAACCCTTATCAGATACCCTTTTGAATTCATCCTTCATCAATCCTTTTTTATCACACAGTGTTAAGTATTGATCAAAGATGGCAAATATGCCCAAATCCTCCAGTTTGCAATGGATTTATGATAGAATGTCCTCAACATGCAAAACTCTGTAGGGTACGCTGGATATGATAACTCAATGATGAACATATAGTACTAACCCAGTACTGAGAGGGGGGGTGAATCAGTACAGATAAAAATACAGTCCTAAACCAGTTTGACAATAGACACTTCAAATGACTGGCAAACAGTGACACCGGTTTGAAACAGAGTGCAACCAGTAAAGCTAAGAATGACTGAGACAAGCATTAACTGGTTACTCACTTAGCTTTTCACTCAACTCAAGACTACAATACCATTTAACCCTTATGCATAAACAAGTAATCTATCATCAGATCATAATAACAACTAGTTCAACATGTTTTACTGATAGGCATAAAACACATAACCATCATATGCTTGGCAAACAATAGCAAAGCATCACAAGATAAAAACATCACACATGACACGTATTTTTCACATGGAAACCCAATTGGGAAAAACCACGGTGGGGATGAATACCCACAAGCTATTTTTGAACTCTTTAGAAGTCCACTTTGTTAGGAGCCTTGTCCAGTTAGAGACATTACAATAGGTTCTGCTAGGAACCGATCCTGTTAGGGATCACTCGGTTAAGGGATGGCTAGAATACCCAGTTAAGGGTTAAACCCTGTTAAAGGTTACCTTGTTAGAGGATTTCAAGAACTTAATAGCTAAAGGATTTCGAACTCAATAGCTTTGAATTACCCTGTTAAAGGATTTACAGCAAGCCGATTAAGGCTACCCTGTTAAGGGATTTTCCAAATATTGAGGTGGTTAGAGATCAACAGGTATTACAATGATCTGGTAACAACACTCAATGCCAATGTAGATCCGCTCAAGCTCCTCTTCACCTTCTGCACTTACACTCTGCAAGTATCACTTCTCTCCTTTTGGTCTAGCAAGAATCATGTATCCCTTCTCTTGGATACACACACACAACTTTTGCCAACAACCTTAGAAAGAGACACAACATCGACCTTATAAGAAAACAGATAGGTCGGTAGCATAAACCCTAAACCCTAAACCTGTTAGGTTAAGGAATTCAAACGGTTCAATCCTAACCGTTGAGCACACTACATTAAATGTAGTAGTTCTTGATCCAATCTCAAGACATTCTCTATCGTCCATTTCCACTGATTTTATGGTGGCTGATAACCCATCACATGATATCATCGTTTTATAGAATTCTCACATTCCCGAGGTAGATAGGAACAATCCCCTTCATGCAAGATTCTTCATGCGCACAAGGCTTATGTGGCAACATGATCTGTTCTTTGTTACCATGCTAACTCATCACACAAAGTCACCGGTTGAGCCACACAGGCTTGAAGCACTTAAACCGAAAACCCTAAAGTTGAGACTACCAATCGGTAGTCATACAATACTTTCATGTTCCGGTTCTCATACCTATATGCAAGTTCATCATGAACAAACACACCGCTTCACTTTGGCACAAATGCCGGTTCACAGTGTTCTACCGGTTCTCTCATATGCCAGTTCTCACTTCTTCAGCATATTGACATCAATGACAACATACAATGTCATTATGTCCTCATATCGGTTCACATAATGCCAACAATCTCCCCCTTTGGCATTGATGGCAATAAACAAAGATATCTTCTCAGCTTCACATCTTCTCCCCATTTTCTGTAGATATCTTCTCTGCTTCACATCTTCTCCCCCTTTGACAACAATGCCAAAGTGGAGGCACAAGCTTCCCTATTCCATTATGCTACTCCCCCTGAGGAGTAGCATCCTTCAACACATCAATCCTGAAGAAAAATTTGACTATGCAATACCTGAATGATGTGGAGCATATATCTTTAGTTTAGCTCCTGAAGGGGCAACACCCCTAATTCACCTCTTAAGTACATAAATGTAGCCTTTGGGAGAGGCTTGGTGAATATATCTACTAATTGTTCCTGACTGGAAACATGTTCTAGTGCAATCTCTTTGTTCTGAACCTTTTCCCTCAGGAAATGATACTTAAGTTCAAAATGCTTGGTTCTAGAGTATAAAACCGGATTCTTTGAGATATTGATAGCACTTGTGTTATCACAAAATATACTTATCGGTTCAGATATAGGAACTTTGAAGCCATTTAATACATGCTTCATCCAGATTGTCTGAGTGCAGTTCATGAAAGCTGCAACATACTCTGCTTCCGTTGTAGACTGAGAGATACAACTCTACTTCTTACTCATCCATGAGACAAGTCTACCACCGAGAAAGAATGCACCACCAGTTGTGCTTTTCTAGTCATCTATATTGCCTGCCCAATCAACATCTGTGTATACTTTCAAGTTAAAATCCTTGCTATAAGGATACCACAATCCATAGTCAACAGTTCCCTTCAGATACCTAAGAATCCACTTGACTGCAACCAAGTGAGATTCTCTTGGGCTTTTCTGGAATCTTGCAGTAATGCCAACTGCATGTGCAATATCTAGTCTGCTATGCACTACATAATGCAACTTACCAATTCTGAGTCATCTTCTTTAGATAGCTTACAACCAGTCACCATCGGAGTACCAACCGGTTTGCTATCTTCCATGCCGAAGGTCTTCAACACCTCTTTGACATACTTGGACTGAGTGATAAAGATTCCATCCTTCATCTGCTAGATCTATAGTCCAATGAATAATTTAATCTCCCCTATAAGTGACATTTCAAACTCTTTCTTCATCTCATCTGCAAACTCATGACTCATCTTGTCATCTCCACCAAAGATAACATCATCAACAAATACCTCACAGATCAGGATCTAATCTCCTTCAGACTTCAAGTAGATATTACTATCTTCACTTGTTCTCTCAAATCCAATCTTCACAAGATGGGAATGTAGATGTCCATACCATGCTCTAGGTGCCCGCTTTAGTCCATATAAGGCTTTATGTAGCCTACATACCATGTCACTATCTTCAGATAGGGAAAACCCATCTGGCTGCTCAATATACACCTCCTCTTCAAGTACACCATTTAGGAATGTAGATTTTACATCCATTTGATATACTTTGAAACCTTTAAAAGCTGCATATGCAAGAAGCACATGGACTCCTTCCAATCTGGCTATGGGAGCAAAGTTTTCTCCATAGTCTTCTCCTTCTTCTTGAGCATATCCTTTGCACACTAATTTGTCTTTGTTCCTAATCACTATGCCATCCTCATTCAGCTTATTTTTGAAAACCCATTTAGTACCAATGACATTTTTGTGCTCCAGTCTGAGTACCAAAGACCATGTACCATTTTTCTCTATCTGGTCAAGTTCCTCTTCCACTGCCTTGATCTAGTCTTCATCCTTATGTGTCTCTTTGAATGATTTAGGCTCAAATTCAGAGATCATACATGAGTTTTCTCTGACCTTTCTTCTTGTAAGGATTCCTACATCCTTATCTCCTATGATCTGCTTAGTATCATGATTCAACTTGACATACCAAGGAATGGTCTTGATAGATTCCTCTTGCTTTTCTTCTTCATCCGCATCTCCATTAGTATCAGCATCTACATTTGCTAGTGTAGGAACATTGTTACTGGTACTCGATTGGCTGTCAACTAGTTCCCAGAAGGTTGCAACCAGTTTGTTTACCGCTTGCTCATTGCTGGTTTCCTCAGTTTTCTCAGAGGTTTCATCAACTCTTACATTGATGTTTTCCATAGTTCTCTGACTCCTATTGTTGAAACACTTGAGAGCTTTGCTCTTGGTGGAATATCCTAGGAATATTCCCTCAACACATTTCGCATCAAATTTGCTCTGGTGTTCACTCCTCTTGATGTAACATTTGCTACCAAACACTCTAAAGTAGCTAACCACAGGTGTCTTACCGGTCCAATACTCATAAGGAGTTTTATCCTTACCTTTCTTGATGAGTACTCGGTTCATTGTGTAGACTGCAGTACTCACTACTTCTCTCCAAAAGGTGTGAGCTACCTTTCCTTGAATCAACATGGTTCTAGCTGCTTCAACCATAGTCTGGTTATTCCTCTCTGCTAGGCCATTCTGTTGTGGAGTCCGGGGGACAGACAATTGCCTCTTGATGCCATGTTCTTCACAGTACTTGTTGAATTCACCGGAAGTGAATTCCCCTCCTTGATCAGTTCTTAGACACTTGATCCTTTTACCGCTTTCCTTCTCCACTAATGCTCTAAAAGCTTTAACCTTTACAAAGGCTTCAACTTTGTCTTTCAAGAATGTGACCCACATCATTCTTGAGCAATCATCAGTGAGAATCATGAAGTACCTATCACCCTGCACACTTCTAGTTTTCATAGGACCACACAATTCAGTATGCACAAGGTCAAGCAAGTTGTCAGTAGTGAAAGATTTACCTTTAAAGGTTGAGGAAGACATTTTCCCCAATTGACACTCTCTGCACAAGGTATTATCCAGTTTTCTTAGCACCGACAACCCTCTAACTGCCTTGATCTTACTAGCCTTCAGAATGTTATCAAAGTTTACATGGCAGAGTCTCCTATGCCATATCCAACTATCATCAAATTTAGCCCTAAGACATGTACTTATATTTGCATTCAGCTGAAATAGGTTACCTTTGGTTTGCATGCCGGTGGCCACCAATTCACCATTCTTTCCTTTGATTCTACAAACTCCATTCTTGAATTCCAGAGTGAGGCCACTGTCATTCAGTTGGACAACACTCAAAAGGTTGTGTCTAAGACCATCAACCCAATACACATTGTCAGCACTACTATTTCCATTCAGAGAGATAGACCCTCTGCCTTTGACCATGAATGGTGCATCATTGCCAAAGTGAACCACACCACCATCATACTCCTCCAAGGATAGAATTTTGCTTCGATCACCAGTCATATGGTGAGAACAGACACTGTCAATGATCCACTCATTGGAATTATCAAACCGGGAGACAAGAGCCTTCTTGTCTGACACATCTTCCTTGACAGCAACAAACACAATATCTTCATTTTCTTCATCCTTTGATTCTTCATCTGTGACACCTTCATCAACTACCACAAAATAGTTTCTCCGGTTTCCTCCTTTGAATTTCTTGAACCTTTCCAGTTTGTCCTTGTTGTCGCCATTAGGATAGTTTAAAGCAATATGTCCTATCCGGTTACAAGAAAAGCATTTCAAAGGTAGCTTACTTTTGTATTTGTCGGTTCCTTTAGGAAGTTTCCTGGAAAGGAGAGCTTCAAATGCCACCAGAATCTCCTCATCTTCCATTTCTCCGCCTTGTCTTGGTTCACCACTAGTGCTAGCTTCTTTTCCTTTTCTAGATGGTACTGTAGAAGCTTTAAAAGTTGATTCAATCTTTTGAACACTGCCATCGAAACTATTTAGCTCATAGGCTGTCAACTTTACAATGATGGAGTCTAGGGATACCTTAGTCTTGTCTATTGATCTTAGCTCCTGAATAGTAGCAACCCTTATTGCATAGACCGGTAATAGGGATCTCAGGACTTTGCTTACCACAGTGGAATCTTCTATTTTACCACCTGCACTCTTGATATCTCCAACAATGGTTTTGATTCTTTTTCCATACTATTGAATGGTCTCACCTTCGACCATTCACATATCTTCAAACTTCCCTGTAAGACTTTCTTCCTTAGCCTGTTTTACATGCTCATCACCACCATAGATATTTTCAAGAGTATCCCATACCTCTTTGGGATTTACCTTATCCTGAACATCAATAAACTCAATGTCAGATAAACTACTAATTAGGGCTTCCATGACTTGCCCATTCTCCTGCATCTCTCTCTTTTGGTCATCGGTGAGAGTACCGGTAGGAGCAACATAGGCAGTCTCAACATAGCTCCAGTGTTGAGCATCCATGCTTCTGATGTATATCTTCATTTTGTCTTTCCATATACTGAAATTTTCTCTATTAAACTTTGGACCTTCCCTCTTCATCATTAGACTAGGATCTTTACCTCAAGTGGTTAAGCTTATAGCATAGAGGACCTGGAGGACGCTCTGATACCAATTGATAACTCAATGATGAATGGATAGTACTAACCCAGTACTGAGAGGGGGGGGGGGGTGAATCAGCACAGACAAAAATACAATCCTAAACTAGTTTGACAACAGACACTTCAAATGACTGGCAAACAGTGACACCGGTTTGAAACAGAGTGCAACCGGTAAAGCTAAGAATGACTGAGACAAGCATTAACCGGTTACTCACTTAGATTTTCACTCAACTCTAGACTACACTACCATTTCAGCCTTATGCATAAACATGTAATCTATCATCAGATCATAATAACAGCTAGTTCAACATGCTTTATTGATAGGCATAAAACACAGAACCATCATATACTTGATAGACAACAGTAAAGCATCACAAGATAAAAGCATCACACATGACACACATATTTTTCATGTGGAAACCCAATTGGGAAAAACCATGGTGGGGATGAATACCCACAAGCTATTTTTGAACTCTTTAGAAGTCCACTCTGTTAGGAGCCTTGTCCGGTTAGAGACATTACAATAGGTTCTGCTAGGAACCGATCCTGTTAGGGATCACTCGGTTAAGGGATGGGTAGAATACCCTGTTAAGGGTTAAATCCTATTAAAAGTTACCTTGTTAGAGGATTTCAAGAACTCAATAGCTAAAGGATTTCAAACTCAATAGCTTTGAATTACCCTGTTAAAGGATTTACAACAAGCCGGTTAAGGCTACCTTGTTAAGGGATTTTCCAACTATTGAGGTGGTTAGAGATCAACATGTATTACAAGGATCTGGTAACAACACTCAATGCCAATGCAGATCTGCTCAAGCTCCTCTTCACCTTCCACACTTACACTCTACAGGTATCACTTCTCTCCTTTTGGTTTGGCAAGAATCACGTATCCCTTCTCTTGGATACACACACACAACTTTTTCCAACAACCTCAGAAAGAGACACAACATCGACCTTATAGGAAAATAGATAGGTTGGTAGCATAAACCCTAAACCCTAAACCTGTTAGGTTAAGGAATTCAAATGGTTCAATCCTGACCATTGAGCACACTGCATTAGATGCAATAGTTCTTGATCCAATCTCAAGACATTCTTCATCATCCATTTCCACCGATTTTATGGCGGCTGATAATCCATCACACGATATCACTATTTTACAGACTTGTCACATTCCTGAGGTTGATAGGAACAATCCCCTTCATGCAAGATCCTTCACATGCACAAGGCTTATGTGGCAACATGATCTGTTCTTTGTTACCATGCTAACTCATCACACAAAGTCACCGGTTGAGCCACACAGGCTTGAAGCACTTAAACCCGAAACCCTGAAGTTGAGACTACCAACCGGTAGTCATACAATACTTTCATGTGCCGGTTCTCATACCTATATGCTAATTCATCATGAATAAACACACCGTTCACTTTGGCACAAATGCCGGTTCATAGTGTTCTACCAGTTCTCTCATATGTCGGTTCTCACTTCTTCAACATATTGACATCAATGACAACATACAATGTCATTATGTCCTCATACCGGTTCACATAATGCCAACAAGATAGGGCTCCAGCTGGATCTGTCTCCATGGACTTATGAGGATGTATCTTAAAGTTTGATCTAGGTCTTTCGATAATATCAACAATATGTGGTGTATCCATTGTGAAAAATCAAACACAGATTCAGATTCAAAGAGAAATGCCTTTAAACTTCTTCACAACTAGGGTTTCCAGTCTTAGTGCTCTTCCACCGATTCACTTTTCCATAAATCTTCATAGTCTTCTATCAACTTGGCCAAAGTAGCAATCAAATGCTCTTCTATGTTTATGTCATTCTCTAAGTGTGCTCTCAAAAAGGATCAGTGGAAAATGAGACTATAAAACACCTTTTTATTTGCCTTTTACGAACTTCATTTAATGCTAAACCGGTTGAACATACCCTAATCACAGTTCAACCCTAGAAATTGCTACTAGTTCACATATCACATCCAATTTACCGGTTACATCTAAAAATCACTTCATAACACATCAAAACATGCAAATTTGACTTATTGCACACCATTTAGGGGGTCCGAAAATGGATTTGACAATATGCTCCCCCTAAGCTTCATACATAGCTTAGTTTTTTGGTGAGGGATTCTCCACACCAGGTGAAGAATTGGAGTCCTCTGATGGTCTCTCCTTACTTTTATTCCTCCATATCTTATTCATCCCACTTCTGGTTTCTTCCACATCTACCTTCTTCTTTCCTTTCCGGTCAATAGACTGATTAATCGGTTGGCTCATTCTAGCTCTACAAAAGCTTGCAATGTGTCTTGGTTTGTGACAATGGAAACATGCCATTCTAGATGCTCTCTAGGGTCCAACATTGCCTCTATCAGTTCTTCTTCAAAAATTCATAGCCACATGACCATAGTTGTGACAGATTGAACATGTCACATTCCATCTATTTTCCATTTCATATGGACTATACTAGTTCACATAAGGTCTCTGCCAAGTAGGGTTCCTCCGATCATTGTAAGATTTATGCCATTCACCATTAGACCTATGTTCCATTTAATCTCTCTGATTGTTCACTCTTGACATGTACTCAACAAATCTATGCCCATACTTGTTGCAATTGAAGCAATATCCATCAAAAGTACTAGGCTTATATCCTTCATATGCATTAGGTCTATATCCATCAAAAGTACTGGATCTACCTCTACAAACATTTGCAGTATGACCTACCTTATGACAGTTAAAACATAATAGTTTGTAGGTTCTCTTACTGTTCTTCTTCTTAGTCTTTGGTGCATATTTGGCTTCATGCATGGTGTCCTTGGTACCGGATGTCTCTCCTTGTTCAAAGGTTGTGTATCCCAAGCCATGTGTATCTCCATTATGCCTTTGTGTCTGAATCTGCTCATCAAGAATAGGAGTGCTCTTAATGAATTTAGGTAGTAACTTATTTGCATCAGCCAACTCCTTGGTAAGCTCCTCATTCTTCTTTGTGAGACTTTCTCTAAGAGACATAGGCATGTCTAGATCAACTTGTATTTCACATTTTTCCTCTTTTTCCTCATGAGGATGTGCATGCAGGGTACCAATCTCTTGGTTTAGATTAAAGATCTCATGATCCTTGATGAGCCTATAAATTTATCATATTATTTAATGTTTTACCTCATGTTTATAATGTCCTTCAGTGTAATTTCCAAACATTACCTTGGTTTTGTGAAGCATTAACTAGGATTAATGGTGTTTGATATGCATGTGTGCCTAGCTAGTTGATGCTAAATGATGATGTAACATATTATAATAAATGGTTATTATTGAATGTAAAGTACTTAAGAAGGATTAAAATGTTTTTTTTGAGTGGTTTGAGTTGTTCATACAGCTAGAAGAAAGGAGGAGCAAGTTGGCAATTGACAAATGTAGTAGTTGACTGAAAGTGCAGAAAAAGTCAAAAGACCAGATTCAGTAAAATAAGCATATAGCACTCGTTTCTTAACAAAATTTAGATTTTCAAAATGATCTGGAAATATTAAAAGGAGATATAATTTTTTTTTAAACTGTTTGATTTTATTTGCAATAGTTAATGAGAAGCATTCACCAGAAGTTGACTGAGACAAACTAGCATATTTTCAGGCAACAGTTAAAGATTGAGTTCTAGTTCAACTTGGACTCTTCTACCTCTTGATGAGTTCATGTATTTTGAGTTATTGAAGTGAAGGAATATTGGATAATCTTGTAGAAACAATATTTGATGATTCATAAATAATTATAACATGTTTTTTACACATGGTCAACCATGACTATACTTTATAGTTGAAGAGTTCAAAGAGGATTAGAACTCTCTCAACTCTTATTAGTTTAATCTTTATTATCAGTCATGAGTAGAATAAGTCATCTCCTTGTTGTCATAGGAGAAATGAAATTTGTAATAAGTTGTTGAGTTTTTAATTACTTCAACTCTCAAGGCTCAAGCATAAATTTGAGATTTTATTGAGTTGTGAGTAAGTAGTGTTGAAAGTAGTGTTGAGAATAGTGTAGACAGTATCCAGTTAGTGTTGAGTCTTGTTAATGGTTTTCAATTTCAATCAAAAAGTTTGATACATGTACATGTAATATTTGGTTTTCAATAAGAAGATTATTTGAGCATTGGATCTTGTCCATTGAAGATGGAATGCTAATGACAGATTGAAACAACTCAGGTAAGGGCCACTTGAGGAATTGTGATTTCATCATAGTTTAGATTTTTATTCATTATGCTTTACTTTAATTAGTGAGTTGGTTATGATAGGTTGTATTTTCAGTATATTTGATTTCACTAGTTTTAGAACAGTCATCCTACAACCACTACTATTGCAAATAACCAGTCGTCCTGCATCCACTGATGTTGCAAATAACCACTCATCCTACAACCACTGTTGTTGTAAATAACTAGTCTTCTTGTAGCCACTGTTGTGTAGTTAGTTTTATTTCCAGCATTGTCATGTTTTCAATTCAGTTTATTAGTCTGAGTTTATTTTCTATACACAACTGAAATAACAACTTAGAAGGCTTCCATAGTGCACATATAGTGTTGTCTCATTTCAAGTTCATGTCCCTGGGTTGAAAATTAAATGTACCTTCTAGTTCATGAAGGGTTTCTTAGTGTGGATATAAATCCTTGAATTGTGAATTAATATTCCAACCTTGACTACAATTAAAAAGCACAACAATCCTTATCTCTTATTTTGTCCTCAGCCTTGATGGTAAGGGCTTCCAACTCTTTCCTCAGATTTGTCTTTTCATAATTCACCTTTTCCACCTCATTAGACAAGGCATCAATGGTTGCTTCCTCAGATGAACTGTTTTCATTGAGTTCCATCAACTGCTCAGCTAGCTCTCTTCTCTTAGCCAATGAAGCTTTGTACTTGACCTTTAGTTCATTAAGGGATTCTTTAGATTCTACAAGCTCGTTTGAAAGCTCTTTGTAACTCATTGAACCTTCCCCCATGTTAGCTTTAGAGATCCTTCCCAAGCGGTTAGTCCTTAAGGGAATTAGGCTCTAATACTAATTGAGAAACTTATAAGACACTAAGAGAGGGGGTGAATTAGTGCAAGCAAAAACTTAATAAATCTGATAACTACTTTCACCAACTTGAAAATCAATAAGCATGTAAGAAATATAACTACAGAAGCAAACATCCAATAAAGCATGCAAACCATAACACAATGATTTTTCATGCAGAAAGCCAACTAGGAAAAACCATGGTGGGAATTAGTACCCACAAGGATCTTCTAACTGCAGTATAGAGATCTGACTGGTTAAGGTCATACAACCACCCTGTTAGGGGCACACCCAATTAAGAGTGTTTTAGCCCAGTTAAGAGCTATACAACAAGGCTTGTTAGGATCTACCCACTTTACTGAGATTTAAAAACACAAGCTAATGTGTCACCTAGTTAGAGGATTTCACGTTCAGACCTGCTAGGATCCTACCGCACCCTGTTAAGAGTGACCTTGTTAGAGGATTTTCTTGTTGCAATTGTTAGGAAGACAATAAGTTCAACTGATCTGAAGTTAGCACCTATGTGCTTGATTAGATCCACTTCTTCTTAGCTTCTATCACCGACTAAACATCAACACCTAACTTCTCCTTCAATCGCACGATCAAATTCTCACTCTTGATACATGGAATCATACGAATTACATCTCCTTATAAAGAACTCAGTTAGGTTGGTTAAGAACCTTAAAAAAATTCCCTAGGTTCATTGAATCTTGTCACCTTTTACATTTTCTTGCTCATTACACTTTTCTCATGTTGGCAAAACAATTCATAACTTAAAAACATAACAATATGTCTACCGGTTCTCTGTTCTTCCTGACTGTGACTGGCAAATCCATAATAGCTTGTTGAATACACCGAATCTGCTGATATGTTTTGGAACATAGGTGCATGTTCTTGTCTCCAACACTCCTGTAAAACCACAATGTCTAACTCTTCACCAATGGTATGTACTAGTCGCTTGATCATCGCTTTGTTCTTGTTTACTGGTTGACAACAACTTAGTAGTTTTGTTGTCTAACTGATTCCACTACCGGTTAGGCTATACTGGTTGGTCTAGATGACCTAGATGACTAAACAAAACATGGTTGCCATAAATGGAAACACAAATAAAGTCATCAAACAAGCTATTATAACTATATCATCATCATCAAGCCAACAATTCACTATGAATTTTTCCAAGAACAATTTTGATAACTTCTTCATCACCAAACATCAGAAAACAATTCCATGTATCCAAACCCTTGTGCCCTAGGCTACCAAATTCATTCTTCAACCCTACAAACTGTTAGCCAAATAATTTTGCTTGAAATCCCTATATAGACCAACATGAATATATTGAGTCACATTTTCCTTATAAATCACATGATCATTGATTCTAGAAAAAGATCCAATAATCTACATTCGAGAGAATGAATGGTTTCAACTCATACTCAAGTTTGGGTTCACCATTGATACTTACAATTTTTCCCATTTTTCCAAATCATTGTTGTAAAGGTGAAATTATTAGGGTTTTCACCATTAGATGTATGAAAGCCATTAATATTTTACTTTGAGACGTTTACATTAGTGTAATATAGGAATTTGATAGGTCTTGATACTCTGCAAAAAGGATTAGAAAATCTGTTTGATGGCAACACACACAAGAGCACAAGAAACAAACGTTAGTGTTAGCAACAAAAGATTATCCTAAACAGGCATATCAAGAGAGATATTAAGCATGAAATAGAAAGCATATAAACATAGAATAAAATAGCTAATCAAGATGCTCATAGTTGCTCCTCCCTTGTTCCTCTCCTCTCCAAGTCTCAAATGAGTGTAGCTCTCAGCTTTTAGCACTAGCCATGGATGCCATATGGAGATTCAAGATGGTTGAATATGATAAGCAAATACTATGCAAGAGTAGATAGTGATGCTATGAAAAATCTCTATGCTAATGCTAGTATAACCACA
The DNA here is from genome assembly GCF_030272615.1 of Cryptomeria japonica. Lineage (NCBI taxonomy): Eukaryota > Viridiplantae > Streptophyta > Pinopsida > Cupressales > Cupressaceae > Cryptomeria > Cryptomeria japonica. Next base: position 619,554,818 of record NC_081407.1, read on the forward strand.
ATAATCTAATTCTTCCTTTTGCTTGAGGAGAAGGGTTCTATTTATAGAAGAAATGGGGAAATGAAGGGTTAAGATTGAATGGTTTAATCAAGGGCCAAGTTTGAAAGTTGGGGATCCATGTGCACAATTGGCACCAATAAAATGGTGACAAGTGTCAACATAGGATTGGGTTGAGAGAAGAGGTTGGAGGCATTAAAGGCCTGAGAAGACCTCATGGTCATCTAGAGGCTAAGGGTCAAGTCCAAATTAAGATTACCCACTGGATTAAGAGTTAATCCAAGGATAAACCTTTGTGCAAATGTTTAAGAGATAATCATGGTCAAAGCATTAATGGCCTGATGAGACCTTTGGGTTGGGTAGAGGTTGAGTCAAAACAAATGTTTTAACGATGTGGGAGGGTTTGAGGTAACCATTAATGGTTATTGGAGACTTTGGGGATTAAGTGGTTGAAGGTTGAAAGCCTTCAATGGTTATCAAAGACTTTGAGCCATTTAGTGGTTGAAGGTTGAAAGCCTTTAATGGTTATCAAAGACTTTGAGGGTTTGAGAAGTGACTTCCCTTTTGCTTAGGAATGTGACAAAGTTTAGAGAAGGGGTTAGGTTATTTAGAAGTGATTAGAAAATTCTAGAAGGGGTTTAGGCATGCAAGTGGATTTTGTAGGAAAATGCAAGTGGGAGAAATTTTGGTATTTTCAATTAAAATAAAATCATTTATTTCAATTAAATGGTATAATTTGCATTTGGATAAATATTCAAATAAATATTAATTTATTTAAATGAGAAAAATGAAGATAAAGCATTAAAATGCTTGAAGACTTTGAGGGAAACCATTAAAGGCTTGAAGACTTTAAGGAAAACCATTAAAGTCTTAAGAAGACTATAGAAGGAAGCCATCAAGTTTGAAGACTTTAAAGCCATCAAGTTTGAATACTTTAAGGGAAACCATTAAAGGTTTCAAGTGGGTGAGGATAAATAGGATTTTAAATAAATAATTTATTTAAAATAGTTGTGCAACTTGCTTTTGTAGGAAAATACAAGTGGGTGGAGGATAAAGGTGTTTTCAAGAAATTATTTATTTAAAATAATTGTGCAACTTGCATTTGTAGGAAAATGCAAGTGGGTAGAGGATAAAGGTGATTTAAATAAATGTTAATTTATTTAAATGTGAGAGGTGGGATTTTGGGGGATTTAAATAAATATTAATTTATTTAAATGTGAGAGAATATTTAATTAAATAAATATGATTTACTTATTTAATTAATGGTCTGAATTTGGTTAAGTGAATTAAATCAAATAAATTGAATAATTTATTTAATTAATAGGAGAAGAGGGTTAAGATTAATTAATTAAATATTAATTTAATTAATTATTAATTGATGGTTAAATAATCAAATAAATACTAAGTATTCATTTAATTAAGTGGATAGATTTATGTGACTACAGATCTAAACCTAAGAGGTCTAAATGTTGATTAGATTCCAAGGATCTTGGATGTGCCCCTTCTTTCCCTTGAGTTGAATTGATTTATTGAAGATGTTGAAATTAGGACAAACACTAAAATTGAGATAATTATGCATGAATATTGAGCTTTAGTCGTTGGATCAAGCCACTAACCTGGATCTAAAGATTGTAAGAGTATTCAGACCTATTTCTTGAAGGAGCTGCTAATTTGTTGGGATCGGGATGGTGGTCGCTATGGTCCTTTGCACTTTTTGCACTCTAATGGGGGATTGATTCATCAATGTAAATAAAGCTTATTTGAAAGATTGCAGCTTTGTACTTGTTCCTGTGCACACTAGAGAAGGGAAAGAGGTTGGGAATAGGGGCTTGCCTAAGTTAAACCCTAGTTTAGGAATTAACCTTGGATGAAATATTGCGAATACTGAAATAAATAATGGAAATATATACCTCAGAACTGCAATGAATGATAATGATGCTTAGCTTCTTGAATATTATCACATATGTTATATGAAATGGCATGAACATGACAAAACCCTAATCACACACACATGCTTTCATATGAATGTTGTAATTTGCTCCACAATAGTTGAATGAAGAATATGCAGCCTTGAAGATATTTGCTAATGCTTGATGATGAATTTTTCAATGTTTGAATACTTTTAGGTCTAATGCTTAGATGGATAGATAGATAGAATTAAAATGACTTGATTGATTCCTTTATTCATGATGATCTAGGTCAATTTATCGATTAGGCTAACCTCCAACGGTCATATAGAGGCATCAAATTCATTTCCCATTGGGGTGATAGGTCACACCCCCTCTTAAAGATTGGGTCCCATTGAGGTGGACCCAAGTGGTACTTCTCACTCAAGGACCTCAAATCAACCTTGGGGAGAAGGACATAGCCCAAAATGATCATTTGGTAGGTGTGTGTGGCATAAACGATGGAGTTAAGGCATTGAATGAACATGGACATGAGATGAAGGAGAGACGTGCTAAAGTAGCAACACAAACATGAGGTTCAAATTAGCCGAGTGACAATTTACGATGCTACAACTTCTCTACAATCCTCTCTCACACTTTCAATTGAATTCACTCCTTCACGATCCTTCGCTTCTCAAGTCACAAGTGCAAAAATGATTATAATAGCTGGAATAAATACTCACGAATTAGGTTTTCAAAAAAATAATACACTTTTTGCTGTACCTCCAAGAATTACATCCAAACCACAAGATATGTTGAAAGCCTCCAGAAAATCACCACACACATATACCATGCTAAGAGGAAACTTGTCATCAAACCAAGAGGGGTCAAAATATGTTTTCATTGAAGCTCCCCCTCAAACCTTGCTATCCAAGTCAATTATTGGAAGAGGGAAATACATCCACAGTGAATGTTGAACCACCTTCAAAATTTCCTTCAGTCTTCTCTTCTGATTTCTTTACCCACAACTTCTTTTCTTTTACATTAGAGTCTACTAGATTCTCTAAAATAACATTTCTTCTTTTACTGTTTTTACAAAATTTTGCAATATGCCCAACAATATTAGAATTATAGCATACTAGACCATTATGCATCATACTCCCATTCACATTTCTTTTGAATTTTTTATTCATCCTACACCCAACAACTTTGTGCCCATATCCATTGCAAACATAGTAAGATCCATTGAAAGATCTAACATTTCCATTCATATTTATTATACTTCTACATTCACTAGCCTTGTATATAAACTTGTTGCAATAATGATAATTTTTATTGAAAGAATAATTCTTTATTTGATTTCTATATCCACTTTCTTTGTGCCCTACTTATTTAAATGAAAAACAATTTCCTTTGAAAGATAGATACTTGGAAGAATTAGGAAGAGGTCTCTGGTCCATCATAGACTTCTAGAAATTCTGATTAGGCATGAAAGTCTTCTTATCCTTAGTAGAATTCTCCATTCCTTTGTCCTTTCCTTCACTAATCTTTGAGCATTCACCAAACTCTCCATTATTCTAAAACTACAAGATAGATTCATGTAGCTCTTTTCCACCTTTCAGACTTAAGCCATTATTAATTTGATCTTTAGTATCTTTAAGTTCCTTTGTTTAGATTTGTCACTTCTTATTCTAATTTTGAATATTGTTTGGTCTTTTCATCAAGCTTTGTTTCATATTCACCAATGGCCTTCTTTCCTTTTTCTAATAAACCCCTTAAGAAAGTAATCTTCTCAACTGCCTTCTTATACTTGCCTTTACAGTCATCCAGATTAGCCAATGTAGATCTTAGTTATCCTTCCATATCAACAACTCCTTCAATATTATCCCAATCACTTTGATCTAAAGCATCCGTATCATCCAACTCTTCTTCAAACATACTGTTCAAGACTATGGATCTACCTCAAGTGGTTAAGATTACTCAAGAGGAACCTTGCTCTGATACCAATTGTTGAACACACATTGAATGCTGAGAGGGGGGGGGGGGGGGTGGAATCATTATTAAATTAAATTTCGGACCTCAATCTAACAATTAAAAACTTCATTTCAAACATGTATATTATGAAGCATTCAACAAAGCCATCATAAGCACTCACACAAGAACACCAATATTTTATACATGGAAAACCCAAACTGGAAAAAACCACGGTGAGCACCAACTAATAGAATCAATCCATTATATACAAATGTTTTACAAAAGAGAGAGCTCACTACTTTGGACTTTCAAACCAAGGCTAACTGCTCTTGGGGAAAGATACAAAAGAGGACTTGCAGACCTGGAGCTAACTACAATAGGGCAAGATATAGATTTACAACTTATAAAAAAAGAATTGTATGAATAGAAGCATCTCAATATGTTGATTACAATCACTATTAAAGCGCAATCTCTAACCTTATAAAAATATCCGAACCACCAAATGTTCCAAATAACTATTCTTCTATCAACTATCACCTCTACACTGTAAACCCTTATGACATTGCAATTACAAACACATCGGCATCCTTACATCAAGTCTCTTACCCACTTATCACCAAACTTCTCATACACACAAACTGTACCACTGAATATCATACGTACTACTTCATTTACCACTAAATTCTATATTCGCATCTTTGTCTCTATATTTCTTTTCAACAAATCAACACACACACACACACACACACACACACACACACACACACACACACACACACACACACACACACACACACACACACACACACACACACACCAAACCAGAACAAAATAATCCTCACCAAGTTGGACAAAAGAAAGATTGTAATGTTTATGCACATTCTGACCGATTATATACAACTGAGCCAAAGTACGAAACACATAGGAACATAAACCAGTCCTAAACCAATATCCAACGTGTAACACCGGACCAAAAGAATACTACACATGCAATTACCAAACTAAAAAATATATGTTGCATCTTACTTTGATGCATGTACCAATCATATTATATCACAGATGAAAGATTTTGAACCAAAATAAGCAACACCCAAACCACACAGATAAAGCTTCCAACTGTCTTCATTATAAAAAACAAGAAAACATGAATTGGATCAACTGCCAACTCAACCTATCTACATCCAAACCATAAAACCAATCACAATGACCTATGGTCCAAAAACATAACTATAAATACTTCAACTTAGTATCCAACTCAACTAATATCTAGATCAGAACATATATGGGCCACACTGTTCGACATCAATGACAACAAAGCACACATTTGTAACATATGCCCCTCTTATTTGGTGGCTCACTGTCTTGCTTTTGGAGGAAAAGGGTGTTGTGGCACCATTGTCTAGATCATATTGCCATGGCACCCTAGTCCTTCTTAAACAGGGCCCATTTTAAATATGGGTGGGCTACACTTGACCGTTGGAGGTCAGACTAATTGATAATTTTCCTAAGGAACCCTATACAAGGACATCTTATCAATTCATTTTGGCATCCACAATATACCCATCATATGTCCATCCATCAAGCATTTGTCATCAAGTATTATTAAGCATTCAAAGTAGAATTTCATCCTTCAAGAATCATGGAGCAAAGTCATATAAATCTTCGTGCAAGCATGTATGTTTGATTAGGTCATTCATGTTCATGTGTTTGTCATGTTATTGCATTCAACATTCATGATTACATCTAAAGAGCATTGCATCATCTTGATCTTCTATCTACCATTGTAGATCTGAGGTATATATTCTAGCATTTACTTAAATATTTACATCAATTCAATTCAAGGTTAATTCCTAAACTGGGGTTTGACCCAAGGCAAACCCTTATATACAACCATTTTCCTCTCTTTCTATGCATGAGAAATTGACTCAAGAGTCAAGGTTAAAAATTTAGATAGATTTGACGACAACGAATAGGTATAGATTTCAAAGCAGCAAAAAGTGGAGGACCAAGGCAACCTACCACCACGAACCTAAGAGTTTTGCTCGATATTCTGATAGTGGATCCAGTTTGTCTCTCTGATTTGAAAAAGAACCCACTTACCTATCTAGGAGTTACAAGAATAGGGCGACCTACCACCTTGGTCTTGATAGTTTAGTTTGAACTTTTAGTATCATGTTCTAATCCTCTTCTTTTGCTTAGATCTCTGATTGTTTGATAACTGTAGCACTATGTTATTATTATTTCACTTCAATTATCCATTTCTTTACTGTAAACTTTACAATACAAATCCAATTTCAACTCAAAAAAGGGAAACATCCTAAAGGTAAATTCAATTGATATCTCAGCCTTTTTTCCTAAGTGATTTGTGGCTAGATCCATTGAATTTCCTCCCCATTTAATGTACTGATTAATTCAGTAAGATTAGTGGTTTTGTTATCTTAAATGGTGAAACCCTAATTTTACACCATTATAGTTACAAAGAAAGAAGAAGACAATGGTAGAAACTGTAATACCCTAAAATTGGTCATCTAAACCATGGGCCCCTAATCTCGACAACATCACCAAGGTCCTAACCAAAGGCAATTAAATTAATCTTGAGCACATTATTAATTCTATAATTATCAAAAATCACATGGCAAATCAACTACTCAACATTAATTAAATATTGATTTAATTAATCAAATCATTTCCAAGAATATCATTTTGATCAATTATCCCATTTTAATTTATTAAATATCTTTGCATATTTAATTAAATTAATAAATTTGCCATTCAATCATGCAAAAAGGATTGGTCATCTAAACCATGGGCCCCTAATCTCGACAACATCACCAAGGTCCTAACCAAAGGCAATTAAATTAATCTTGAGCACATTATTAATTCTTTAATTATCAAAAATCACATGGCAAATCAACTACTCAACATTAATTAAATATTGATTTAATTAATCAAATCATTTCCAAGAATATCATTTTGATCAATTATCCCATTTTAATTTATTAAATATCTTTGCATATTTAATTAAATTAATAAATTTTCCATTCAATCATGCAAAAAGGATTAATTTATTACAAAAGATGAATTAATTTATTACAAAGAGTTGAATTGAAACAAAACAAAAATCAAAAAAAGAATTGAATTAAGAGAGAAATCAAACTTGGGATATTATTTCTTTTTCTAAATTTAGAACTTGAAATCAAAAAAGTAATTTAATCGAATTATTGAATTATTCTCTAAAATTGGAACTCAAAGCTTTTCAGAAAAAGAAGTTCAGTTGCATTGAAAATACCTTTTTCTTGAATGAATCAAATATGTGCATGGAATTATCTATTTTTATCAGATGTGCATGGAATTAATTTATTATTATTTTCCAATGCAACTTGGACTTCTAATTTGAATGCATTTCAATTAAACTATAATTGGAATCTATCTCAAGGTTAACTCAACCCGATTTCTCAACTCTTTTCAATTAATCCTAAATTGAGCTTTTTGTGATTCTCTATAAATTCAGTCTTCAGCTCTCATTCCAATTCACCCCAGAGATTTTTGAGAACACGCTTGGAGATTATTATCACGCTAATTTCGCTCTGGAGTCATTGAAATCATTGTGCTTTTTTAGATTGCTTGCATCCATTTTACATTCATTATTGTTTGCATCCATTATTGCTTAAATTGGTTATTATTGCTTGAATTATTCATCCATCTTGCATCCATATAGCTTAATATCATATAGATTAAATCCTTCGTCTTGGTGTAGTCTAGTCACTGGTATTGCTTATAAAAATCTAAGAGCAATCTTATACTCGCATCTTTTAGAAGGCAATTAGTCGCTTTGCTATGGTTTATTTCTTATTGATTATTGATTACTAACCATGCATATAATGACTTAATTGAAGTGTTGTGCTTGCAGCTACAGGTTCACTTTTTCACACACACATCTTTGGCGCCCACCGCGGGGCCCGAAGACTATATTTTTTAGCCTCTAAGACTAACTGCTTTTTTTTTGTTTGTTATTTTCCAGGTTTCATATTTTTTGGTTCTTCGTCCGTACATCTCGTACGACAATTCTTATAGGCTGAAATGACAAACTACAGGTGTCGCACGAATTACAAACATATTATCGTACAAGTAGACCTTCTATCGTACGAGAAGATCCTCTATCGTACGATCATAAATCATCTGTCGTACGAGCCAACATCATCAGCAATCTGGTCTCGTACTATATTGCATCCTGTCTCGTATGAGTCAAGTGCCTATCGTACGATTCTGTATTTTCTGTTAAAGGAGGCAAATTTCATATTTTTTTCATTTCTGATTGATTATTCTAATGACTGACCCTGACTATTTATCTGTTTATCTCAGAATTTTTCACAGCCTAACTAGTTTTTGTAGAATGCTTGTCGAAGAATATGCTTGTCGCACAAAGACAATATGACTACTGATTCGTTGTCTTTGCAGATTGCCTGAAGGAGAATTGACTAAACAACGTGTATTCTTTAAATTCATTTTTAGGAAGCTAACTTTCTATCTGGTTAAAGAACAAATCTATCTTTTGTGCTTTTAGAAGATTCTGAGAGGTAGGAGAGTATGCTCTTGTCTTTTTCTAGACAATCAGAAATCCATACCCTTGAAGCTTTTTCTTTGTTTGAGATTTGTACATCTTTAGCAGGCCTACCCTCTCGAGGGGTTGAAAAACTCTTAAAGCCGTTACGACTGGTGTGAGGGGAATGGCCTAAGTGGGAATGGTTAGATGCCAAGTACTCCAACCCACTATAAAATAAACGTGATTTGATGAAAATCAAGTCAACGACAGTGCTCGGGAATAGCTCTCCTCCATACGTTCGGGTATATTAAACCTTGGTTTTCAAGGCTTGGTGACCTCTTAATTGAGTTTATACCTTGATGCGCTGAATGGATCCCTGACTAAATCCAATTTAAAATTAGAAGCTACCCAGTTCATCTCTGAAAGGGGGATAATCTTTGTGCAAGAGAGATAGTAACTCTCCCAAGATACTTGTCATTTCGTGCCCCCATTAGTGTTTGGAGTCAGATAATACAGCGTTGAGAATCTATTGCGTGAGACTCAGTAGCCATATTCTGATTAGCTATTGGGTGTGTACCTGAGTCTACAAGCAAAGGTTTTCTTTCCTCACCAAATTCCTTAGGGTTTGCATGCTGTGATTGGAGTCACTATACATACTACTTGTTTTCTGTGTTTTCATCCCTGAAACAAAAATTGAAATACAAAAAATCAGTGAAGACCAGAAACAACTCAGTGAGTCGAAACTCTGTCTGTGTCTGAAACTAGTCCATCCTGAGTCGAAACTCTGTCCATGTCCGAAACTAGTCCATCCTGAATCGAAACTTTGTCCGTGTCAGAAACTAGTCCATCCTCAGTCAAAACTCCGTCCGTGTCAGAAAATAGTCTATCCTGGTAAAAAATTAGTCCATCTCAAAATTGGTCATACTCAACAATCGAAAAAACTCAAAATTTCTAGGCTCTATCTTGTGAACTGTCATACGAGTCTGATAATTCATCGTCCTATATCACATTTTGTGTTGTACGAGTCTTCTGGTTTGTTGTTCTAGACCCAATTCTGTGTCATATGAGTCATTTCATTATGTCATTTGGTTCTGTATCCTATTTCGTATGAAACAAAACTGCTCTCAGTCTTTTGTCATCCTACACATGCCCATTTGTCATACAGTACGAGGCAGCAACTCGTACGAAACAAAATTATTGTCGTCCTGTAGTTGCTAAATTATCATCTGGTCCAGAAAATCCTGTCGTATGAGTCTCTAGTTTTGTCAGAATAGAACAATCAAACTTGCCTAAAAATAGCTTACAGTGAACATAATACTGATTATCATTTTCCTGAGCATTAAATAGATCAAGACAATGTACCTCTGCCATTTGCGTTGCACGATTTGGTCGATCACCTCTCAGCTAGTTCAATCAACTACCTATCAAATTTTAGTCACTTAGATAACATCTTATACAAGATAGATCATTCCTGAAACCAAACTACATCTTACACTATGCTTAGAATCAACTTGGATAACGTCCTAGACAGGATAGATCGTTCCTAAAATCAGTCAAAATCTCAGTTGTTTCTCCCAAACAATACTCTAAACAGAACAACTAGCTCTGAAATTGATCTTAACCTCTGCATCACAAAACAACTCTAGGTCACACTAATCCATAAAAATGCCTATTCAAACCAAGAGTTCTCGTAAGAAACAAGCCAAAGGCAAAGAACAAACCTTCACTTATCAAGATAATCCATTCTATGTGAAGGATCCCCTCATTGACATGCCATCGTCATCAGGCAGACCAATTTTTGATGAACCAAAATCTCCCACTATACATGAGACAAAATACAATGATGGAAACAAAAATGACCATAATATTCCTGAAAATCATAATGACTCATCATCATCAAGTGAGATTGACAAAGCTGCTGAACCTCCAGAAAAAGAAATCCTTGACTGTCAGACAGACAAAGACTTTAGAAAAATGATGAAAACTATCATGACCTGAGAAAAGGAAGACTATTTCTTAGAACTAGCAAATCAAGGTGCCAAACTTCCCATTGGATATGATGTTCAGACACTTGTTACTAAAAGGGAAGACTCACCTATAATCATGGTACACAAACAGTTACTAGCTTTGTGGATAGAGCTCACAGAGCTGAAGAATAAGGACAAGTCCTCGAAACAATATTCTCTGGAAACAATATGTCCCTTTCCATTTGACAAGAATTTACACATGCCTCCATTCCCTTCACGAGTGGAAATCCTAAAATTTGACAAATATGATGGTACCTCAGATCCTCAAGATCATGTTAGGGAATTTAGTGCTGCTTGTATGGAATTCATGCACAATCAAACGTACCTCATGTGTCTCTTCCCAAGGAGTTTAGGGGGTCAAGCAATGGAATGGTTCTCAAGTCTATCCAAAGGAATAAAAACATTCGAAGAACTAATCCAACTATTTTTACAACAATACTCATACAACATTCAACATCCTATGACTATGATCGATCTTTGTAATACTCAATAGAAAATAGGGGAACCTCTTCTTACTTTTCTCCAGTGCTAGAGAAGGATGTTCTCTAGGTACCCACGACCTATTCTAGACTCTGAGAAAATGGATATATTTGTCAATAACTTGGTCCCCAAACTGAAATATAGCATACAAATGCAAGTACACCCATCATTTAACAAAATGGTAGATAATGCCATTCGAATGGAAGATGTGCTCATAAAGAAGGGGGATATCACACCTTGGAAAGAAACACAAACAGGATCTAGCTCTAAACAGAAGAACAAGTATTGGAAATTTGCCAAAGACAAGAACAAGAATGTTGTTAATGATGGAGTAGTAGACATTGTCAAAACCAACTCAAAATCCACAATATTCAACCTAGCTAGTGGTGCACAAGCACTTAAAGCTGTTGAGATTGCAGCAGAGAATCCGCCAAAGAAAACAAAGGAATGGTTCAAAGACAAGCCTTGGCTTTCCAAACCTAAGCGTGATTTTACTCCTCTTGAAGAATCATATGAGTCTGCTTTCAAAACTTTGTTGGCAAACAACTTGATAACACTACCAGATAACTCCAGACCATATGATCCAGATGTCAAACCAAGATGGTGGAGAGAAAATGAATACTCTGACTTCCATCGGAATAAGGGTCATAACATAAACAATTGCATGAAGCTAAAACATGAGATTCAGGATCTCATAGACGCTGGTAAAGTTGTTGTTGGGAATCATCCAACCAATGCTGATCATAAAGCATTTAAAGACCCTTTGCCTGCTTATGAACAAGGTGATTCCTCAAAGACCAAAGGAGGTGCCAAGGTAAATTATGCTTATGCTAGCCAGGACAACATTATCAACATGATTGAACCTTCACACTCAGAATATTGCAATGTGATTATAGTTCAAGATAAACCAAATGAATCACGATATGCAAAAGCTCTGACCAGATCTTAAAAGAAAGTTACCCTCCAAGGAGCTAGTTCTTCCAAACCGGCTCAAGAAACATCAAATCCAATAGCCAGGCCAAACAAACAAAAGGAATCAACCTTAAACAAATTTAAAAGATTAACCTCATCATCATCCTCTGGATACAACGTGGTTGAACAGTTGAAAAGGACAAATGCTCAAATTTCAATTTTTGAATTGCTACAACTCTCATCTACTCACAAGGAAATCCTAGACAAAGCATTGCTCTCTACCAACGTTCCAAAAGATTTAGACATTGATCGGTTTCAGTCTATGGTGGGTCATATGACTTCACCTCACTATTTGACTTTCTCTGAGGAAGATGACAATTCATTAAATCATCCACATAACCAGCCATTGCATATTGAAGCCATGATCCACAAACACAGAGTTAAACATGTTTTGATAGATGGAGGTGCACGGTTGAATATCTGTACTTATCATCTGCTTACACAACTAGGATTCTCTAAAAATGTCATTGATCCAGGCAAGAAAATAACAATTAAAGCCTATGATGAAGAAGAGAGGACCTCCAAAGGTTTGGTATCATTACCAATCAGAGTGGGACCGGTAGAGAGAGATGTCCTTTTCCAGGTTCTTGATATTCCATTGTCATACAATATATTACTGGGTAGGCCATGGATTCATGAAATGAAGGCAGTACCGTCAACATATCACCAATGCTTAAAGTTTCCTTATAATGGAGCTGAAGTCAATATTCCTGCTGATACAAATGTCATCTGTAATGCATTGAAAAAAGGTGCAGATACTTTTGTGCTGCATAATAGGGCAGCCTCTCCAAATGAAGATCCAGAAACATTGATGAAAGACTTAGAAAAAAGATTAAAGATTACAGATACCAGCATGGATGGCTACAAGATAGAACTGGTACTATCATTAGTTTCTCTCCCTCCATCGCCAAAACAGTTGGGCAAGCCATCAGAGGCTATGAGAACACAAAATTCAGTTCTGAATACTATATATGATGGTCTCTTCATACAGTCTTCTACCTCCTTGGTGAATGAAATAGAAGAGGATGCTGTGCTTAACTGGCTCTTTAAGGAAGATAGTCCGAATGAGGAGGTACAACATTGTGAGATTTCCTCAAACCAATATGGTCGTGGTTACAAAATGATTTAGCGCATGGGGTACTTAGGTACTGGTCCTTTGGGCAAACAAAAAGAAGGTATTACTGAACCAATTTAGCTACAAACCAAATCCACACATGATAAGGCTGGACTGGGATACAATTCTTAAAGGACATCTGAACAAAAACATGTTTCTAAGTCTAAAGGCTTGAAAAAGATATCGCCTTTAACATTACATGAAGCAGACACTAAACAAACAAAATTAGAGTGTAGAAAAGAGAAAGAGGAATCAACGGTCAAGAAAGAAGAAATAGTCGGTGCTCAAGCTTTGACGGTATCAGCTACAATAATACAAGAAGTTGAGGTTCCTGAGGATATAAGAGATGAAGTTGTGAGAATCAGAGAATTGTTTGCACCATTAAAAGTTCCAGTCACATATACTGGCAGGCAAAAAGTAGATGATTAGGAGACTGATTCAAACGAGTATGAATGGGGTCCTGACTATCTTTCAGACACATCCGCTACAGAAACTCTAGAAGAATCTAGTGGTGTCATAGATGATACTCAAGAGCTGATGCGCATAAAACTAGAGAGGGAAATACAAGAAATTAGACAAAAGAGGCAAGCAAATTATGAACAAGCATTCAAAGAAGGAACAATACCAGAAAGCTTCTCATCTATGTGTCCTTATCCTAAAACAGAACAAATCAGTTATAGCACTACACAAGAAGAGTTAGAAGCTACAGAACAAGAACGAGTTATCAATCTAGAAGAAGCTGAATGGAGTAGATGAAAAAAAATCATAGAAACAATGAGGTCATGTCTATAGGTGTGTCAGATACAAATGACAAATGAACTACAATATGAAGGAATTTGTAGCATTAAAGATGTTATTATTGATACCATACATATACTTACTAAATCACCTGATAGAGACTTGGAAACTTCATCCAATAACTCTGATGATTCTGAGGACTCTGATAACAGTCATGTTCATGATGATACCCGCTCATCCTTAAATTCTGAATCATCTGATACAAACAATGAAAAGTTGTCTACTAGTCCTATTGCTATTAAACCACGATGTGACGTCCAATCCGGTGTAGTAAATGATGTTACAAGTATGTCTATTGGATTAGATCGATTAAATATTAACGTGAAATTTAATAATCATGATCTGACTCTTCTTGGTCTCGAGACACTTACACAAGGTATCATTCTGGAACTTGACTTTTCAATCCGCAGTTGTGATAACAATACCATGAATGCTCTTGAACCTATCCAAAATTTGTCCTTAATACATCCCAAATTGATTGACTGTACTTTACAGAATCAACCCATGGATATACCTACTTTTGCCAGTGACTATACATTATCCTATTATCTCAATGCAGTCGAACCTATGAACTCTTCCACCAGTGAATGGAGTGAAAATATGACTGAAGAGGATATCAAGTATCTTAGTCGCAAAAACAAGAAAAATAAAAATAAAAGATCTAATGGCGAAAACCATATAGTGGCAGTGTCAGAATCTAAAAAAGAGAAAATAAAAGATGTACCTAATGGTGAAAACCTCTCCAAGGCGCCTGAAGGTGAGATACTTGGTATACTACCCAGTCATTTTTAGGAGCGGTCTTCCATATTGATCGAGCCAACTCAGCCAGTAAATATCAGGAATCAAGAGACACCGCAAATTATTCACGTAGCTCAATCACTATCGGTAGAGGAATTGAAGGATTTCACTCAGCTATTCTTAGAGAAGAAAATAAATTTTGCATGGACGTACTCTGATATGCCAGGCTTGGATCCTAATCTCATTATGCACCATCTCTCAATCACACCAGGAGTAAAACCAGTTAAACAAAAACTCTGTAAGATGCACCCGCATGTCGCACTATTGGTCAAAGCTGAACTAGAGAAACTACTTAAAGCTTGATTTATCAGAGCAATAGATTATGCTGAATGGATTTCCAACAGAGTACCTGTGTCGAAGGTAGATAAATCTATCAGAGTTTGTACAAATTTTAGAGATCTCAATAAAGCATGTCCAAAAGATGACTTTCCATTGCCAAATATTGATATGATAGTCGACATGACAACTGGGTATGAGATGTACTCACTAATGGATGGATTTTTCAGGTACAATCAGATTAAAATCGCTCCTGGAGATCAAGAAAAGATAGCTTTCACCTATGCATGGGGAACCTTTTGCTGGAACGTTATGCCATTTGGGTTAAAGAACGTAGGAGCGACCTATCAGAGAGCAGTTACAACTATCTTTCATGACATGATGCATAAGAATATGGAAGATTATGTTGATGACACCTTAGTGAAGACTATGAAAAGATCAACGCATATTAAAGAGTTAGGTCCTATACTTGATAGAATGGAAAAGTTCAAACTCCGATTAAATCCAAAGAAGTGTGCATTCAGAGTGACATCTGGTAAACTACTTGGCTACATCATTTCAAACAAGGGCATCAAGATTGATCCTAAAAAGGTCCAAGCTATAATGGAAATGCAGCCTCCAAAGAACACCAGTCAAATGAGAAGTCTACGGGGATGTCTCCAATCCATTAGAAGATTCATTTCTCAACTAGCAGACAAGGCTCAACCTTTTACAAAAGTATTGAGAAAAGGAATAATATACAACTGGGATCAGTAGTGTGAACAACATCTTCAGTAGATAAAAGAGTACCTATCTAATCCACCGATATTGATGCCACCTATTCAGGGTGAGCCACTAATCTTATATATATCAGCAACTGATTCATCATTGGGGGCACTTCTGGCACAACAAGATGACAACAAAAAGGAAAGAGCTATTTATTACATCAGCAAGACATTGGTGTCTTATGAAATGAGCTACAGTATAATAGAAAAAGCATGCTTGGCATTAGTCTTTGCATCACAAAAAATGAGGCACTATATGCTCGCACATTCAATCAAGTTGGTGGCCAAAATTGATCCACTTAAGTATATTCTTAATAAAGCAACACTCACCGGATGATTGGCAAAGTGGGTAATGATCCTTACAGAGTTTGACATTGAATATGTGGAATGCAAAGCCATAAAAGGATAGGTAATTACTGATCAACTTGTTGAAGCTCCACTTGAGGATACTCAACCACTACACATTGAGTTCCTAGATGAATCAATAATGCATCTTACTCAACAACCCTGGAAGATGTTCTTTGATGGTTCCTTTACTCAAAATGGTTCAGGTGCTGGCATACTATTCATTACTCCTCAGAAGTACTCAATTCCAAAGTCTTATAAGATTCTATTCCCTTGCACAAACAACATTCCAGAATATGAAGGTTTGGT
The DNA here is from genome assembly GCF_030272615.1 of Cryptomeria japonica. Lineage (NCBI taxonomy): Eukaryota > Viridiplantae > Streptophyta > Pinopsida > Cupressales > Cupressaceae > Cryptomeria > Cryptomeria japonica. The sequence continues at coordinate 619,571,101 of NC_081407.1, forward strand.
GAATGGAATAAAACTAGCCATTGAATGGAAGGTTGCTGAATTACATATTTATGGAGATTCTCAGCTGGTCATCAATCAAATCAACGATACATATCAGACTCAAGATGAGAAATTGATGCCTTATAAGAGGATGGTAGATGATTTCAAGAAGTATTTTGCTTTTGTATCATTCCAACAAATTCCTAGATTAGTGAATAGAGCAACAGATGCTATGGCTACCTTGGCATCTATACCTGAGCTACAGGAGTCCAATTTTCGCTTTGATTTCCTGGTGGAAGAGTTATATTACCCTGCTTATGATTCTCCTAAGACCCAAATAGTCTGTTCTATTATTGGACACGACTCATCCCGATACAGCCACATCTATTCCTACCAATGTGATCAAATTATCCTTGAAAACCTTACTCGTAACGAGAAAAGAAACCTAACTCAAAATGCTTCATGGTATGTTATCATTGCTAACAATTTATTTAGATGAGGTTTAGACAGTACTTTGCTTAGATGTCTAGAAACTGAAGAATCTAAACTTGCATTATCAGAAGTCCATGAAGGTATTTGTGGATCTCATTCGAATGGTTTTACTTTAGCTCAGAAACTATTATAGGCTAGCTACTACTGGCCAGATATGGAAAAAGATGCCATTAAATTTGCTAAGACTTGTGAGAAATGTCAGCTTCGTGGAAATCTCATACATGCCCCGGCAAGGGACCTCATACCATTTATAACAAACTGGCCTTTTCAGCAATTGGCCTTTGATCTTATTGGTCAGATATATCCGGCTTCATCCAACGGACATAAATTCATCATAATTGCCACTGAGTATTTCACCAAGTGGGTAGAGGCAGTTCCGCTCATCAAAGCAACTGGTAAACAAGTCGCCTTGTTCATCCTAAACTATATAATTTGCAGGTATGGGATACCTTCGTCCATCGTGACTGATAATGGAGGACAATTCAAAAATAAAGATCTGGACGAGCTTTGTGAGAAATTCAAAATAAAGCAACACTAGTCATCAGTATATTACCCTCAAGGTAATGGACAAGCTGAGGCGTCTAACAAAAACCTACTGACTATCTTGCACATAATAGTGAACAAGTCTGGGAAGGATTGGCATCTGCAACTCAATCCTGCACTATGGGCTTATAGAACCAGTATCAGAACACCTACTGGGGCTACACCTTTTTCTTTGGTGTACAGGTCCGAAGCAGTATTACCTATTGAAGTAGAAATACCATCTCTAAGAGTTTCATTGCAAGGTCTTGTTACTGATGAAGATCATAGAATATCTAGATTGCAAGAACTTGAATTGTTGGATGAGCATTGGCAAGTGGCGTTTGATCATCTCAGAGTGTATCAAAAGAGAATGTCCAGAGGATATAACAAGAAAGTTTGACAAAGAGAATTTCAAGTTGGTGACCTAGTTCTGAGAGAAAATCCAAAAAATCAACAGTTTCGCAACAACAAAGGGAAGTTTGAACCCAACTGGTTGGGTTCCTACATTGTTACTGTAGTATTCGGCTTTGGTTCCTATCAACTCTCAAACTTGGAAGGAGAACAACTCTGTGAACTGATTAACACCATCCACTTAAAGAAATTCTTCGCTTAGCACTCTCTGCTCCAGCAAACTTGTACAGTTTGAAAAAGTCTTGAAAAAAATCCTAAAAATCAGAAAAAGTCCTGAAAAAAATCCTAAAAATTAGAAAAAGTCTTGAAGAAACCAAAAAAAATAAAAAAAATAAAAAATAAAAAAAAGAAAAAAGAAAAAATTGCCCTGGTGAAAACCTGGCAAACAGGCACCTTGGTAAAAAAAATTTGAATCTCTGCCAAATAGGTGAAAACCTGGCAAACAGGCGCCTCTTGTACTCAAGCGCTCCATCTATCAACACAACGTTGGCATTTCCCGCTTTCAAGTATCTTTTGCTTTCGCTTGTACATATTTTTAGTCACTTTTGTGACATCCTGGCTCATTGGAACCCTCATGACTTGAAACTAATCAATGTCCTAGTCTTAGGTTACTCGACAGAGAACCTTACATATCGTAAGCAGTGTCAACCAAGTCATTATTCTGTCAGTGAAACCTGGTCATCCACTCCAAGTCAGTTACCTATCTCCTGACTATTATAGAGTTTTTATCACTGAGTTCACAAGCAAAACAACACAATGGAAAACAATTACTAAACAATTTGGGCTATGAATGAAAATTTTCTTTGTATGCTGTCTTTTATATTAATTTTTTATTATTGTCCCTCTGAGTAACTCAAGGAAGTCTATTGTGACTAAGAGAAGCAAGGATTGGGGGCATAATATTTTCTTTGTTTTCTGCTTGTAGGAATGATCCCGATGATCTGGAAACATATAAATTAGTTGGGTGTTTGTGATAAGAGTCTTCACATTAAGGTGAAATCGCCTCACATACCTCGACTCCGCTTATTTGTATGCTACAGGGAGGTCCATATCATTTCTTTGTCTGTTTTGAGGGAATTTCTTTATGATACAATTCGGGTCCCTGCAAAATCTATCCAAGGATATGAACAAAAAAAGGGTCATTGCGGACAAGATAACTAACATTGCAAATTGAAAAAGAAAGGAACTCTAACCTGCCTGTTGTGTTCGTTATGCTTAGTGATGAATATTAAGTATTTTAAATCTAGTGACTAGGTTTAGGTTGCATTTGGCATATCATTTTGCATTTCATTCTGCATTTTTGTGAATCTAGAGTGATTTCGGTATAGTAATAATCTCCTTATCTTATGAATGAGAGCTGAGAGTGTCATCATTTCTTACGCTAGGTGGTCTTTTTTATCATTATTTCTTCGATCGAGTACTTGTGTTTTGAGATGTTTAGCTGCATACATAACATTTCATATAGATTCATTCATTCATTTTATTATTAAATCATTTGCATTCATCTTATTACATAGAAAAAAACAAAAAAATTGCACTACTCATTTTCATTCATTTATTTGCATATGAAAAGAAACAAAAACATAGACATTCATTATCATTTGCAATACATACATTCATGCTAAAAGAAATACATACATGTAGAATAAAGCATATAGAAACATCTCATAATCGAATTGACACAAGTATAATGAAGTCAAATCGGATCTTGTATATATATATATCATCTCAAGTCTAAGAGTACAAAATGATGTCCAATGACATGTACAAACTCCCATCGGAGCAAGAATCGTATCGGCTACAAAAAATGGGTGTGTCTACAAAAAATATCCTAGCTACAAAAATAATCATCTAGCTGGCGCCCTCTCCCTCATTTCTTGGTGGAGGAGGAGCCTGATGCCCGGGTTCCTAGCGCGGTGCTCGTGCTCCCTCCGATCTAGCCATATACTATGAATAGGGTTGCACCTACTGTGCAATAGGAATTGCGACACTATATGCCGCCACATAATATGCAGCCCTACTACTCTGGAGCAGCACCTCCTATCAAAGAGACTCTATCTCTTCTCTTGACTCGGCTCTCAATGCTATGATATGGCGATCACGCTCTGCCCTAACCTCGACTAGCTATCGGTCTCGCTCCGCCAGTTGAGTCTGAGCCACTGTCAACTGTGACTGCAGCTCTGCAAGGCATGCTCTCATCGACTGACCCATGTCAGCCCCCTACTCTCTCGCAGGCTCTCCACCGCCATCTCCACCACCATCTCCACCTGTGGCTCCACCCTGCTCATCCCGCCACTGCCAGACCTGCCTCAGAGCTGCTCGCTCCTCGTCTCAGCCACCCAACCTCATGCCTACTCTCCCAAGGGATCCACCCTCACCCCTCTGTTGTCCAACATCAACTCACACTCCACTGCTGCTAGCACTAGGATCACCACCAGTCCATCATGGAGCATTTGGTCTCTTGCCCTGTCCCTGCCTATGGCCCTATCTCTATGCCTATCCCTGTGCCGGTGCGGGGGCATCATCCTCCACATTCTCAATATAAGGAGCATGCTCTCCAGGATCTATAAATCGAGGGAATGGATGCTGCTAAAAGTAATCCCTGTACTGGAGCAATATCCCCGCATCTACTATATCCTCCAGGCAATCCCACCTCAGCCGGTGTAAACCTATCAACTCCTGCATCGCTAAAGCATAGGATAGCCTAGGTGACCATCCCTGTCTCTCCTCATCAGTGTATCGAGCATACGTCGTATACTCCTGAGAGATCCCCTGCGGCTGACCGTACTGCCTCATCACTCATGAAATGATGAATCGTTCCACAATAGTTTGTGATCTCCCAATCAGTGGGCGTGTAACAAAAAGATCTCTCCGCACTGCCCGCTAGTCATCCCATGACTCCAACCCCCTATACGGTCTCCATATAACAGCTATTAGATCATCCAGCTGTCGTCACCAAAAGTCTGTCTTGCCTAGATGGGGCTGCGTAATATATCCGACATACCTATAGATAATAGGCTGCCTGGGCTCTCTGCTATCATTGACTATCGACCGACAAATGGGAAGGTGCTCCCAAGCCCACACCTATAAAATGTAAACCCCTGCAGCCATGCTCCGCCCATCTCTGTAGACAATCTCATGCATTTCTCGATACATGTGGGCCAATAAGCAAGAGCCCCAGCCAAGTCTCTGAGGGGTCTCTATCAACCTCTCTAGCATACAGCCCCATCCGCTCTGAAAACCCTATTGTCCTCTGTCTGACATCAAGAAGCAACCAATGAAACCTGCTAGGACACATGCCAGCGGATACTCCTCACTATACCTGCCCATCAATATATCCCAACTCATAGAATGAGTCAAGATATCAGGATCCTTGAATACATTCCTAAGAGCCTATAGTCCAAGTAACAATGCAATATCATAATCCACCTTATCCCCAGCAAAAGGGATACGAGGGATCCTATACACATCATCGGGAGTGATAGTCAACTCCCCAACTGGCAAATGAAAGGTATTATGCTCTGAATGAAATCGCTCTACCAATGCTGTCAACATCTCATGGTTCACACAGATATCAGGTAACCTCATCAGGTGAGTAAAGCCACACATATCAATATGAGCCTGCTCGACCTCAGACAAATCATGAACCAAAGCCATAGTGGGAGGATATACACATCTGAAGAGCACAGGAGGTAAGCACACCTGCACAAAAAACCCAACAATGATCATCAGAAAACATTCCACATGAGCCTACAAGAGAAGTTAAACATCACACAAATCCAAATAAGTCAAATGCAAAAGCAAAATTTCATGTTTACACATTCAAAAATAGTCACTGTTTTTTGAATGACAAAACACAGTTAAATAGAATCTCGTATGAGTCAGGAATGGCTCTCATATGAGAAAACAGCCTCAAACGACACTTTATTGGACTTCGCACGACAAAATGGTCTCCTAACCGACCTGTCATACGACACAAGGGTTACTCCCGTACGACAAATCTAATGGTCTTAAATGATAAAAGATAATTTGCCAGTTTCTCGTACGAGATAGGATCCTGTCTCGCACGATAAACAGCAACACCCAACCCAAAACCCATGAAAAACGTGAAAAATAAACAAAAAATTTCAAAATTGGAAACATAACGAGGCTAAAGATCGATCACATACCGTTGGCTCATAGTTTTGGGGTCGATTGTGACGTCTCTGGCGCTCAATTCGATGTTGACGAGTAGGGACCACCATTTTTTCTTCGCAGAAGGCTTTTTGAATTTTCAAACTTGGAGGGTTAAAATGAATTGAAAATGACACTTTTGTCCTATATATAGCCTAAAACCTAATTTTTCAACTTGCTCCGATGGTCACAAAAATTGTACCCTTAGCTAATATGTCTTCTCTGATTCCATTTTCGGGATTGAAATCGCAATTCGAGATCGTTTTACTAGTCAATTTCAAAATTTTGACCACTTAGCGCTTTTTTCTTTTTTCATCAAATGCTCATTCTTTCTTTACATTACGCTCAATTTCAAAAATAGAGTCTTAATTCAATTTCATTCTATGCTCAACATTACAATCAACTCTACGCTCAATTTCTTATCAATCATCACCGAAATTTTCAAAAAAATCCTCATGATCATTTTGTGCTCAAATAAGTTATTTTTTGTCACACAATTGCCTATAATCAATCCCTTGCTATCTTTTGATTTTGCTCCCGAGGGGGCATACTCATGACCTTATGACTTCACATCTCACAAGTCAAGAAATTTTTTCAAAAGTCGAGCAAAATCTTTTCAATTAAAGAAAATCAATCCTTATTGATAAGGGACATCTCAGCTTCATCGCTTCACATCAAGTTGAGATCTCTCGATCATTTGAATCAATCAATCGCTAAGGGGCATATCAGTTTCATTGCTTCAAATCAAGCTGATATTTGTCTTTCATCTGAATTAATCTCTTAACATTAATCAGTTTTATCGCTTCAAATCAAACTGATTATTCATTTAAACTCAATCAAAAGTTTAAAGAGTTTCTTTGATCACACTAAATCTAAGCAGGTGTTCAGTATTCATTTCTTGATCAAGATGAACAGTTCATTCTTTGCTCATCATGTCTTGATCAATCAAGTTCAAGATCAATTTTTATCATCACTCACTATATCTAAGATCAATCAAGTTCTAGATCAGTAAGATCCGCTTCTTGATCAATCAAGTTCAAGTTCGGTATCTTTGATTTCTATCATTCCTCAATTCAATCAAGTTCAGGATCGGTATCACTTTAATCAGACCTCATTTAGCTTTATCGCTTCGAATCAAGCTAAACATCTTGCTTTTTTATCTAGTTCATGATCAATAAAGTTCAGAACTGGCATCTCCTAGACATCACACATTCTTTGAATCAAAGCGCTGCTCGCACATTAATTCAAAGAGGGGCAAATGTAATACCCTAAAATTGGTCATCTAAACCATGGGCCCCTAATCTCGACAACATCACCAAGGTCCTAACCAAAGGCAATTAAATTAATCTTAAGCACATTATTAATTCTTTAATTATCAAAAATCACATGGCAAATCAACTACTCAACATTAATTAAATATTGATTTAATTAATCAAATCATTTCCAAGAATATCATTTTGATCAATTATCCCATTTTAATTTATTAAATATCTTTGCATATTTAATTAAATTAATAAATTTTCCATTCAATCATGCAAAAAGGATTAATTTATTACAAAAGATGAATTAATTTATTACAAAGAGTTGAATTGAAACAAAACAAAAATCAAAAAAAGAATTGAATTAAGAGAGAAATCAAACTTGAGATATTATTTCTTTTTCTAAATTTAGAACTTGAAATCAAAAAAGTAATTTATTTGAATTATTGAATTATTCTCTAAAATTGGAACTCAAAGCTTTTCAGAAAAAGAAGTTCAGTTGCATTGAAAAGACCTTTTTCTTGAATGAATCAAATATGTGCATGGAATTAATTTATTATTATTTTCGAATGCAACTTGGACTTCTAATTTGAATGCATTTCAATTAAACTATAATTGGAATATATCTCAAGGTTAATTCAACCCAATTACTCAATTATTTTCAATTAATCCTAAATTGAGCTTTTTGTGATTCTCTATAAATTCAGTCTTCAACTCTCATTCCAATTCACCCCAGAGATTTTTGAGAACACGTTTGGAGATTATTATCATGCTAATTTCGCTCTGGAGTCATTGAAATCATTGTGCTTTTTAAGATTGCTTGCATCCATTTTACATTCATTATTGCTTGCATCCATTATTACTTAAATTGGTTATTATTTCTTGAATTATTCATCCATCTTGCATCCATATAGCTTAATATCATATATATTAAATCCTTCGTCTTGGTGTAGTCTAGTCACTGGTATTGCTTATAAAAATCGAAGAGCAATCTTATACTTGCATCTTTTAGAAGGCAATTAGTCACTTTGCTATGGTTTATTTCTTATTGATTATTGATTACTAACCATGCATATAATGACTTAATTGAAGTGTTGTGCTTGCAGCTATAGGTTCACTTTTTCACACACACAGAAACACCTAGTATACAAGATAAAGTTTCTCCTTCTACTTAGACCAAAGAAGCAACCCTTCCTCCTCAACCAGCTTCAGTAGACCAAGAAGAAGCTCCTATACACACTTCTCTGGTTAATGAACCTAAAAAAAGAATTCATAACAATGACCCCCTTATACAGTTCATAATATAGATGATGAAGAGGAGGAAGTCAAATGAGATGATGTCCTAAGAATCAATGAGGAAGAGCCTCAAGTAGAAGAAAGACTTCCCCAAGATGATAGCAATGAAGGGGAAGGTCTACCTTAGGTGAAATGTGGAGGCCGAAGTAACTAAGAAGGATGATGAAACAAATAAAATCATTGATGTAGTAGTGGATATAGATGCAATATATAAGGAGAGTGAAGAAGCTCTATATTCCATGATTGGGGGTAGAAATGATGATGAAGGTGATGAAGAAAGAGAACAACATTCTGGTATTCCAAAGGAACATGGGGAAGAAGAGACCTTTGAAGAACATCAAGAAAGAAAATTTATGAGCTTCCTAAAGAATAAGAATAAGAATAAGAAAGGGATCAAGAAGCTGAAGAGGATATACCTCCATCACCTGATAAAGACAAAAATATAGAAGAATAACATCAAGATGAGAGAGGAGGTGATGAAGGTGGCCAAATGATAGATAAGGAAGATGGAAAATTTATTGAGGATCAACCTTAGACTGATATGAGAAAACAACAATCTAAAGAAAAAAATATGTCAAGGATAGAAGCTTATTTTAAAATAGTCTCTCACAACAAACCTAAATGGTTGAAACATGTCATTGAGAGAAGATAAAGGAGGTATAATGAGTCAAGTGAGGAAGATTTCATTATCTTGCAACAAACCTTTAAGGCTCCAAATCCTAGAAGGAAGGCAAGGAACTTTCAGTGGTTACAACGAATGTCTATGGCCATCAAAGAGCCCAAATTTCAGCTCCTTTGGTTGATAAACCTGAGAGTGAGATGTAAACTTGAGATTATCGAATACAAGAGATAGATATTAGGAAATAGAACAAGGAATGTGATAAAAATTCTCTTCAATAATTAATAGAGGTCATCTTTCTAAGATTAAACAAATAAGAGGATTCCAAGGAAGAATTAAGAGTATAGGTTTGAGAATTAATGAAGTATATTGGTCATTCCCTAGGACTAATAGACTTCAATACTCTGCCAACAAGTCTACAAGCCACACTATCACAAGGTAAAATGTTTCCAAAGGTGATTCTATTATCTTAGCTACAATCTAATATAGACAAGGCATTGAGAAATAGGGTGAACATGTGATTAATAAGGTCATCACTCTATATCATTCCACCAAAGATCAACTCACGATTCTACACAAAATGATGACTGCAGAAGCATATGTCCTATGAATAATCAAGAACATTAATGAAGAAGAGTTGCTAAAAAGGGGAGTTCTTAATGATTCAAACAAAGAAATACTAGTATAGTGAGTGTGAGCCATCAACATGGTCATAAATGAATACAAAAAGGCTAGGGAGAAGATCATTGAGAATGTTAATGTTGCAAATACATTATTGTCTAGAGTGAAAGAATTTATAGAATCTCTCCCTTTTACGCTTCTAGATGATAAGATGGTGGTGAATAGTACCCAACTGATAGTACAAAAATATAAGGATAAGCTCCATAAATATTGTACTATAGACACAATTGAGGAGATGGTAGTGATGAAGAAACAAATTTATAGCATGTAGGCTGAGATTTCCTAGTTTGAAGAGAAGAGGAGGAAGTTGAAAATTTTCAGCAAAAACTTGATTGTGAAATTCAAGTATACAAAGAAACCTGACATCAAAGAGTTGAATAATGTGGTTAATATGTTTAACCAAGATTTACCCTAGGTAGTTGCTCAGTTGTAGAAATGGTGTGTATTTGATTTTTGGGTAGAGAGTAAAGTACAATAGGTAGCAAGTTTTGCGTTATATTTTTAGACTTGTTTTTGTAGACTTCAGTTCAACTCCGATTTTCATATGGAAAAGAGGGGCCACCGAGGGGACAATTTTCCTTGCATTTGATAACTCAATGATGAACGGATAGTACCAAACTGGTACTGAGAGGGGGGGGTGAATCAGTACAGACAAAAACACAATCCTAAACTGGTTTGTCAGTAGACACTGTGCTTTGACAGACAAATGGCAACACCGGTCTTAAACAAAGTACAACCGACAAAACCCAGAATAACTGAGACAAACATAAACCGGTTGACATTTATCTTTTGATACATTCCAATACTTCATTTCTATTTCACCCTAGTACATGAACAGGTAATCTATCATTAAAAGATATATAAGCATCTAGATCAACATGATTTACCTTCAGACACAAATCACTCAAACCATCACAAGAATATCACCACACATGACACATAGATTTTTCACATGGAAACCAAACTAGGAAAAACCACGGTCGGGATGAATACACACAAACTATTTTTGAACTCTTTAGAAGTCTGCTCTGTTAGGAGCCTTGTTCGGTTAAAGACTGATACAACAGGTTCTGTTAGGAACCGATCCTGTTAGGGATCACCCAGTTAAGGGATGGCTAGAATACCCGGTTAAGGGTTAAACCCTGTTAGAGGTTACCTTGTTAGAGGATTTCAAGAACTCAATGGTTTTGAGTCACTCTGTTAAAGGATTTACAGCAAGTCGGTTAAAGCTACACTGTTAAGGGATTTTCCAACTATTGAGATGGTTAGAGATCAACAAGTATTACAATGATCTGGTAACAACACTCAATGCCAATGCAGATTCGCTTTAGCTCCTCTTCACCTTCTGCACTTACACTCTGTAGGTATCACTTCTCTCTTCTGGTCTGGCAAGAATCACGTATCTCTTCTCTTGGATACACACACACAACTTTTTCTAACAACCTCAGAAAGGAGCACAACATCGACCTTATAGGAAATAGATAGGTTGGTAGCATAAACCCTAAACCCTAAACCTGTTAGGTTAAGCAATTCAAATGGTTCAATCCTGACTGTTGAGCATATTGCATTAAATGCAACAATCTTGATCCAATCTCAAGAAATTCTCCATCATTCGTTTTCCACCAATTTCATGGCGGCTGATAACCCATCATGCATTATCACCGTTTACAGGCTTCGCACATTCCCGAGGTAGATGGGAACAATCTCCTTCATGCAAGATCCTTCATGCGCACAAAGCTAACGTGGCAACACGATCTGTTCTTCGTTACAATGCTAACTCATCACACAAAGTCACTGATTGATTCACATAGGCTTGAGGCACTTCAACCGGAAACCCTGAAGTTGAGACTACCAACCGGTAGTCATACAAAGCTTCCATGTTCCGGTTCCCATAACCACATGCCGGTTCATCTTAAGCAAACACACTGCTTCACTTTGGCACAAATACCAGTTCATAGTGTTATACCGGTTCTCTCCTCTTCAACATATTGACATCAATGACAACATACAGTGTCATCATGTCTTCATATTGGTTCACATAATGCCAACAATCTCCCCCTTTGGCATTGATGACAATATACAAAGATATCTCTCCGCTTCACATCTTCTCTCTCCAGCGATTACTTTAGTGGCGAATATTCGCCAATGGTGATTTTTTCACGTTGACCCTGTTAGAAATGGCAAATATTTTGTACCGTATGGGGGTGGCCATGTCGCCAAAACATTATCAATTTCTGTCAATGTCACAGCCCGATCACCATATGTTTTATGCAATTAAATGTTTGTATGTGATGATTTCGCCAATACAATATATGGTGGATGCACGGTAAATTTAATTATTTCGCCTACACTATCTGAGGTTGCCTTAATAGATGACCTTGATTCGCCTATAGGCATGTGAAGATTTGTTATCCGGGGGGACCCAATTTGCTCGACATCTTGCCGACGTGTGTCTCCAGTCACCCCAACTTTCGCCAACTATATTGTATTTGCTATTCGCCTATTATTTGGACGTCCTATAATTGCCTCGAAAATTACGTAAGTCGTATTTGGACGACCTATAATCGCCTCAAAAATTACATAAGTCGTATTTGGATGACCTATAATCGCCTCGAAAATTACATAAGTCGTGTTATAATTACATGGGATTCGCCAAATATTTGTATACTGGTAAATTCCCGCGGAATTCACCATATAAGGATTGGTATAAATACATGCAAAGAGTAGATCTATCTCAACACAATCTGGTGGGTTCTAGGCTCTGAATTCTGATCAATAGCGAAGTTTCAAACCAAGGAAAATCATTGTTGTTGACTGTATTGGTGACTGCTAGTTACCTAAAGCCTAAAGGTGAGCGATCATATTTTTGAACTGGTATATTATACATTATAGTCTATTATTGCTTCTTCAGCAAATTGATATTTTTTTGGCAGCCTTTATTTTGTTGGAGATGTCAAACAGAAAGAGGGGTAGGAAACCTGAATGTGGGGAAGGCTAGGAGAGGCCAACAAAAAGTAGAACGTTGTCTTCATACTTTGGCATTGGAAAAGATTGTGGTACTGGTGAAAATTAGGAAGGTACATCATCACAAGTACAAGTACAAAATTCGCCACCTGCACCGCATGTTGAAGATGGCAGTGAACCTGATATCTCAGATCAGGATGATCTTGAAGAAGATTATTTGGTAGATACCCAAGTTAGCTGGAATGATATAATCAACTTGGGTGATAATTCCATTGATGATAATGCATGGAAGGAGAAAAGAAAAGCCATATCAAAAAATGGTGAACCACAATAAAAAAAGGATCGGGAGTGGGATATGTCAATCAGGAATTTTCAAATTAATTGGGCATCGAAGTATCCATTCATTGAACTAGTGGAGAATCCAATTGAAGGCGAGCCTGCAATAGAATGCAGGTGTAAGATTTTCACTTGGAAAAATAAGAAGGAAATTAGGTTGCAGCTAAAATTTGACACCATAGAAAAGCATATGGGTAAAGTTTATGAAAAACAAATGATAGACGGGGTTGAAAAATCAGTGATAAGATGGAAAACAAAGAATGAATGTAAGCATGTGAGGAATGCCAAAGAGTATTATTTTCATGAGAAATTACAGATGAAGCCTGCTGAAGTTAAAGGTTCTATTGAAGCTGTTTTTGGAAAAGCAATGCAAATAGAACAACTGGGAAAATTTGTTCAGTTAAGCATTATTTTTCATATTTTGAGCAGAGGGCATGCTATGATAGATTTCCCATCAACTAGTGGTTTATTACACTTTTTGAAAGTTCCTAACTATCCTAATAGACACTGGTCAATAAACAGTGGATGGGAATGGGCAAGTTGTCTTGCTGAGGTTGAAATAGAAGATGTACAGGAAAAAATAAGAGAGTCAAACTTCATTGCATTTTCTTTAGACAAAGTTACGGCAGTAGACAATACTTCATGGGTATGCATGCATGTTTATACTGTAGAGAATCATACCCGCCAACCTCATCTACTATCTGTTGCTAAAATGAAGGAGAGTGCGACAGCGGAAAATTTATTTCAACCAGTAAAGAGAAGTTTAATTGAATATGGAGGTATGGATGACATGACGGTAGCCAAAAAATTGGTTTGTGTTGGAGCAGATGGAGCTTCAGTAATGCAAGGTTATAGGAACGGTCTTTGTACAAAGATTGAAACTTCATTTGCACTGTACATTACTGCAATTCACTGCATGGCTCACAGAATGAATCTAGCTTTTGGAATTGTGAGCAAGTTTGCTTCAGTTAAAAAAATTGAAATTTTAATCAGAGAGCTCTACTCACACTTCTGTCTAAGTCCCAAGCGATTTATGGAATTTCAACACTTTGTTGATGGATTAACTGATGGGAACAAGCTTCTCAAGGATAATGATACCAGATGGATCTCTTTGGATGGTCCAGCACATTGAGTGTTTTTAGAATATCCATCCTTGATTGGACTATTTCACACAACTTGCGACGAATTAGATCAACCAAAATTTCCTGAACTTCTTGGCAGGTTAAGTAATTTAGAGACACTCTTAACTTTAGCAGCTCTTCTGCCCATGCTAGAGGAAATGAGGAATATTATGAAGGCTGCCCAAAAAAGAGCTCTGTATATTGCAGAATATGCTACGCTGCGTAAGATGACATGCATGACCTCGACAATCTCTATCGAAATGAAACAACACTATCTGATGAAAAATTTGTTAAGTGGCGGACACTCACAGATTTGAACAATCTTGATAAATTTTTACAAATTGGTGTAGATGGGGAGGTATGTGCCAATGTATGGGGAGTTGAGATACCAATGCACTTCTATGCCACGGTTGACCCTGAGGAACCAGGAAAGCACCCCAGGAAGAAACTAGCAAGAGTTACAAAGGAAGATTTTGACAAGATTGTTGAGACTGTAACTACTTCTGTGAAGAAAATTGCATATGATCTTTCCTCAGAAATTAGAAGCAGATTCCCTCTTGAGAACCTACTCGAAGCCATGTCTATTGTGTTTCCTCATTATTGGAGCCTCAACAGTGCATCTGATTTTCGAAGTAAGCTACTAACTTTGATAAAACAATTTTGCATATCCAGAGAATTGAATGGAGTAACTATAAATGGAATATTAGACGAAACTGATCTTCAAGAGAAATCATCTCATTTTGCATACACTATGAAACAACAATATGCCAAAATGGAGAACCCTCGTGAAGAGGGATTAGTAACAAGGGTTTGGAAATATATAGCTGAGAACACATCCTTGCATGATTCAATGCCAGAATATGTGAAGCTTGCTGCTTTATGTCTTACCATGATATTGGGTTTGGTGGAAGATGAGAGAGTTTTCAGTGCTTTGGGGTTCCTAAAACCAAAGCTAAGAAACAAACTAGACAAAAATTTGGAAAATTGTTTGATGCTCTATACATCTAGGTATGATGTCCACACTTTTCCTTACGATAGGGCACTGCAAATCTGGAGGTCCAAATGTGAAAGAAGAGGTTTGGGCAACACTTCAAACCAAAGTGCTAGTGGGACTAGTGGACCTACTGGTAGCATTGAGATGCAGTTCGGCAAAGATATGCAGACTCAGTCTCAAAGTAAAGAAACCACAGACGAGAATCAAAAAAGCATTGAATTTGATGAGGATGAATGGCAACTGTAAGAGATTGATATTTATTAATCTTATTACTGTATCTCATCATTCATATTACAAAAGCATATTACTTTTTGCAATTAGAATTTAATATTGATTTGTAATTTTATTTTTCAACTTTATATTTCCAGATTTAAAATAGCATAATAAAAAAAAACCATAATGTGTTTATTGATACAGAGATGTTTATTGTTTATTTATACATGTTTGAGTCTCAAATCTGTGTGATATATTTCAGAACCATAAGATAAATTTCATTCAATAGTAATACACACGTCGAGAACTTAGATTTTCATTAATTCTTTCAAAATATAGCCATATGATTGTAGCGTCCTAAAATTGCGACACTTGCAATTTTGACTGCATTTGGGTCTTCACGATGGTGGTGCAACACGGAACCTGAATGGAGACCCCGAAACCTATTTATGACACCAAAAACTGCATTTTTCAAGCACCCTGGCCTGATCCTCCTTGCACCCCGCTGTCCCTGGAGGTGGGACCATGGCGCCCAGTGCCATGGTCCTTCAGGACTAGGGTGCCCAATGCCCTGGTCCCCCAGGACCATGGCGCCTAGCACCCTGGTCCCTAGCCCTATTTTGGGCCCGGTCTCCTATGGGGCTTTGGGTCTTTATGTTTGCAATTTGGAAAATAGTACTTCCTGGTCGGCCCAAGGTCGGAAAAATCAGTCTTTCAACCCTAATTGACAAGTATATAAACTACATTTCCTCTCCCATTTTGAGGAGGAAGGACATATGTGTACAAGACGCAGAAATGATATTCAAGCATTCAAGCATTCAAGCATTCAAGCATTTCCTTCAAGCAATTGATCATTCTAAGTCTCCATTCAAGGCTAAGTGTTGCATTCAAGACAAGGATTCAACCATTGAAGAGGAGATCACATATCACATACAACATACAACATATAACAACATCTACACCTTCGCATGTAAGAATACAAACATTCTTACAACAAGGTACTAGTACTTGTTTTACATTACAATCATTTACATTTACAGCAATTTCTCATTTCTTGGTTAATTCCAAAACCGGGGTTTGACCTAAAGGCAAACCCCTCATCCCTAACCCCCCAATTGTCCTCTCTTTTCTGTGTGTAGGTTGCAGGTACGCGGCTGTAATTGAAGATCTGGAATCCTTGTGCAGAGACGAACAGATCCCCCTTCATTTCGCAGATTTTTCGGAGGACCGTGTGCACGCCGGGCACCATCGTCTCGTCAACTTTTGCTCAAATTTGCAGAACAGCACCGTCTCGACATTTTACTACTAATTCCAGGTCCGCAGCTTCATCCCATATCCCTATCTCTATTTATAAGCGAATCTTTCCTACTTTACATGCATTCCTAGTTCAATCATTCTTTCCACATTTCTTTACAAAAGAGGGTATTCTTGATGTCCTAACCCTTGAAACTCATTTAGAATCCAATCTTGCATTGCGTGGGATTGGATCTTGTGGGTTTCAACCCCTCTTTTGAATGTAAAGTCTCCCCTAAGTGAAAACCATCAACCCTAGTGACTCCCCCTTCTCTCTCCTTGAAGTTGGGGAGGGGAGAACGACTAGGGTTCGACATTTTTCCACTTTACATTTTGGTGAACCCGACATGAACATCCTCATTCTGATTATTCATGGTTAGATCTGAAAATTTTGCCTTCCTAAATTTCCATGTTTGATCTTTTGCAAATTTTAGAGGTTGATTGCATAAAAACCCTAAAATTTTCTTTTTAGTAATTAAACTTGTGAAATGTTTAATTGTTAATGCTTGTTTCAGATCTACCCTTCTATTGCAAATTGTCAATTCATATTTGTGCTTGAATTCTGAAAATTAAGTGGTTAAATGTCAAAACCCTAATTTTTAAGACCTTCTTGATTCAACCTTTGACTGATAATTTCACTAATCAAAACACTTCCAAATCGGTTGTAACTTTGGATTCCGCAATAAAATCACAATATCTTTCATCCCTGGAAATTTGGAAAAAAGTTGCGAGGACTGTGTGCACCCTGAGCGCCATCGTCCCCGACATTTTTTCTGAAATTTCGGGAGCTAGATCTTACTGTATTTTTCTGCTAAAATCCAGAATTTTGGCTGATTTTATCAATTTTAACACTTTCAAAATTACAGTCAAAGTTGGTCTAGCGATTGCTTGGATTGAGGCTTCTAATCATTCAAAAATTGTTGAAATTGAATTTTGTGTCAAAATTATGTTTCTTACAGTCCTAAATCTGAAAAGTGTGTTAGCATTCATTCGAAATTTCAGTGTTGTATTCAAATTTTTGCAGTTTGTGACTTTTGAAATTAAGTGTTTAATTGCAACAACCTTGATTTCCACTTTCAAAATTGAATTTTGTGTGAAATTGAGTCAATTTTTAAATTTCAACACTTGCATTGCTTTCAGCATTCCCTCTAAAATCATAAAAATCAAAATTTCAGTTTCCCTCTCTTTTTCAAAATTCAAATTTTGCATTTTTCAACAATCTTGGTAGGGTTCAATTTTGAGATTGCAACTTTAATTTGGCCTATCTACAGATCGTAAAATCACTCAATTTTTTCAGATTAGCTTTAAAATCATCATAACTTTCATCCCTGAAAATTTTGAAAAAAGTTGCGAGGACCGTGTGCACTCCGTTCGCCACGGTCTCAGACATTTTTTCCGAAATTTCGGGAGATTGTCCTGATTGCATTTAACAGCTTAAATCTAGGAGATTGGCTGGTTTTATTGAAATTTGCTACCTCTAAAATTCAAAATCTCTCTCTCTCTCTAGTGCATGAGTTTTACAACAATAAGTCCTACTTACACTATTCCCGTTAGACGAAGCCTTAGAATTAAGTCTTTCCAAGGTGTAATTACCGAGGAGATGGAACCTAATTTGAATGGCCTTTTTAACGAGGACATGGGTAATTCCTCTAATCCTCTTAATGATGAAGAAGCTCTCCATGAGGTTTCTGTAGAACAACTTTCAAAATTGGATAACCAATTTGATGATTTTCGACAATGGATGTCTCAAGAATACCCCGATAGTCAAGCTCTTCCTTTAATTGAGGGTCTAAAACGTATGCTTCAAAGTGATAAGAATGGAATTGATATTTTGCGTGGTATTGCACACATTGTGGATTCGAATGTGATGCCAATGAAAAGTTGTGTCGAAACTTTAGGTTATACACAACCTCCTACTCAAGTCAATCATTCTATTACTAGTATACCTACTTTTACATCAAACATAATGACTACTTCAATACAAGGCATTCCTCCTATGATCACTAGTCATGGGGGCAATCCCTCTTCTTCAATCAACCCTCTTCCTTTATTCAATCCGACTTCTTCATTCATTCCTTCAATAAGTGTTCCTATTATATCACCACAAATGAACATGACACAAGGGGGCAATTTGTTTTCCATTCCTCCTTGTAGTGTTCCTCCTGTCCAATCATCTCCTATGACTAACTATCATAGTGTCCCACCACCTTACTCTCTACCTTCTTTCAATAACATAACACCTCCATCACAATCTAACACGTCTAATATGAACTCTTCGACTGAAGCGACCATTAACAATCTTGCACAAACTGTCTCTTCTTTACAACAACAAATTGCCTCTATGAATCAATCTAAGTTTAGTGTGCCCAAATTTGATGTTGCGAGCCCACTTTCTCTTGACATTGTTTGAGCTATTCCCCCTAAACATGTTGAAATTCCACATTTGGAGCTTTATAATGGTAAGAGTGATCCTCTAACACATGTTAAGACCTTTCAAACAATATGTACTGATTTTGCTTATGACCAAAGGTTGCTTGCAAAACTGTTTACTAGAACATTAAGAGACAAAGCCCTACAATGGTATTGCTCATTGCCTTCCTATTCTATTTCTTCTTTCGAACAACTTGCAAATGCTTTCATTCAACAATTTCAAAACAATATAAGTCCTAAGGTTACTTTGATTGATTTAATGCATTGTAAACAAGGTGTTAAAGAAAAAGTGACTGATTTCATTGGTAGATATAAGCATTTGTATGCTCAAATTTCTTTTCCAGTGCTTGACAATGATATTCAAAGAATCTTTATTTCTAATTTACAAAAAGATATTCGAGATAAACTTCTGTTTTCTAAGTTTACTTCTTTCCAACAGTTGTGTGCAACTCTTCACAATTATCAACTGACTGTGAGTCAAATGGAACAATCACATCCTATGACTCCGAGTAATAAGGGTGATAGTAGTCAACAACCATTTGGGAAGTTTAAACCGAACAGAGAGTCCATTAAATTCAATGAAAACATCATCAACAAAAATGTGAATGCGGCATCAGGTGTGCTTCCTATTTCTAAGTTTTTCAAGAAAGAAAGAAAGTTTACTCCTTTGAATGAATCATTGCATAGTATTATGAATAAATTATTGGAACAAAATGTGCTTACTCTTCCTCCTATAAGGCAAATAGATCCTGCAAAGATTAATTCACCCTATTTTGATAACAAATCTTTTTGTCAATTTCATCGTCATCCTGGGCATGATACTGAAAAATGTTTTGCTTTAAAGGGTAAAATTCAAGATTTGATTGATAATAATACTATCTCTGTTTCTGGTGTGAATGATAAAGGCAATACATCTGTAGCTCCTCCTAACCAAAATCTTCAGATTTTTACTGATCCATTACCTTCTCATACCTCTAATGCGATTGATACTACTGATTCCTCTGTCTCACCTGATGATCTTGTGTCTATGACTCCGAATGTGATTAACTTTGTAGAGCAGCAGAAAATCCCTAAAGAACCTTCCATCACTTTTGATTCTAGTGAAACTATCAGGGCACCTGATGGTCCTTTATATATAGTTGCAAAAGTCAAGAATACACCTTGCCGTGGAGTGCTTATTGATCCTTCTTGTATGGTTAATATCATTACTGAAGAATTTCTTTTTACTTTGCAATTGAATCAAGTGACCTATGATGAAACAAATGTGGTTGTGAAACTATTTGATGCATTTTCTTCTCCTACAATTGGTTCTATTACATTACCTATTGAGGTCCATAACAAATCCCTTGATGTGGACTTTGCTATTATTCCATCATCTGAACAATTTCGTGTGAAACTAGGCTATCCTTGGCTATCTTCCATGAAAGCTATTGCTTCTCCTATTCACAAGTGTTTGAAATTTCCCCATAATGGTGAAGTTGTTACTGTCAATCATAGTCTCTTTAAACCAGCTGAAAGAACTTCTAGCGTTCCTGTTGATTACTTTTGGCCTAAACAATTCCAATCTCTTCCTCCGCGAAGTGATCATCTTTTCAAATCTTATCAAAAGTGGAAAAAAGACATGATCTTATCTCTAAGCGAACCTAGAAAACCTAAGCTTGATATTCCTATCATTCTTGAGAAGGAAGTTCTTCCTTTGAAAGATAAAACTAATGTCTTTCCTCAAGAAGATTTCCAACCCATCCCTATGGATGTGACTATGCCTATATCTAATAAACTTCCTAAAAGTAGACCTATCCCTCCTCGTCATGATGGACTTGGTCTCCTTCCTAAACCAAATATTCCTCCCTTATACGGAGCAGTTCCTCCTCCTTCCTCTTATGGAGAGAAGAGACCTTCCTCTTATCCTATTTTTCAACCTAAGAGACCACAACCTAAACACCCAAGTGATAAGGATGAGAACATTCCTCCTCAATCTCCTCAACTTCCTACTAAGACTAGACGGAATCGTTCTGCACGTGAACGCCGGTGAAAGCGTCGTCTTAGAGCTCAAACTTTGCAATCCCCAAAAACACCTTCAGCCAATATTATTCCATTTTCTCCTTAGCCGACGATTGAGCCAAAATCTCCTAAACATAAGATGCATGATGGTCTTGATCCTGTGCGAGTTAAAGATCCTATTTTTATAAATCTTGATGATGTTATTCATGATGAAAATGTTACTTCTTTACATTCTGATAGTGAATATGAATATGTTGATGTTAATAACCATCTATCTAACAAATTTTCTAAAGCACTTATCCTAGCTCCTAGACAAGAACAACGTGGCTTGGGACATGAACATAGCCCTTGTTTGGATCTTGTGATAGCTCCATCTGCTGTGTTGGATGTTCCTCCTCTAGCGTGTTGCCTACCTTCCCAAAATATTGATCAGCAAGATCGGGGGGGTAGATGACGTGTAGACTAGTTCATTAGCATAGCAGAATCTCTCCTCCTCTCTTTTGTTACTTCTTCTATGTGTTATTCTCATTCTTCTATTTGTTGTCCTTAGTGTTGTCTACTTGGGGACGATGCAAAAACATTGAGATCTCTTGGTCTCTCTCATGTTGACTCAAAAGACACATGTGTTCCCTTCTTCTAGGTGACCTTCCTTGATTGGGGAATGAAGAACAATTATGCATACATACATATGATATACATGAATTATCATACAGCATACTGACCCCGAGGAAAGCGAAGTCACCTTGTGCTTTGTGTTTTGTGTCTATTATCCTTGGGCTTATCTCACACTTGGGGGCTAAATCCTTGTGATAACGTGCTCCTTTCTCATTTCTTATATGTATCACTACCTTAAAGCAATCACCCCCGGTGAGGCATGTGCGATCGCTTTAACGTAGGGGGGCATACATCCCATTCATATCTTTTCAAGATACTTGAAAATTTCTTGACAAATTTAGCTTTGCCTTGAAAATTTTTGATATCTTTCTTGCATGACTCATAGTGAGGGAACCTTACTACTGACAGTCATGGTTCTCCCTCGTGATCTTCCCTTTTACTTTGTCAATCGAAGTTGTAAGATCCTTAGTCCACTGGGGGCTTGGTGTATCTTGCCTCCTTGACGTGGTGAAAGTTTTTCAATGTTGATTCCTTGTACTTTACCGGAAGTATGAGCGTACGCTTATACTCCCGCTAAAGTGGGGGCTAAATGTAGCGTCCTAAAATTGTGACACTTGCAATTTTGACTGCATTTGGGTCTTCACGATGGCGGCGCAACACGGAACCTGAATGGAGACCCCGAAACCTGTTTATGACACCAAAAACTGCATTTTTCAAGCACCCTGGCCTGATCCTCCTTGCACCCCGCTGTCCCTGGAGGTGGGACCATGGCGCCCAGTGCCCTGGTCCTTCAGGACTAGGGCGCCCAGTGCCCTGGTCCCCCAGGACCATGGCGCCCAGCGCCATCATCCCTGGCCCTATTTTGGGCCCGGTCTCCTATGGGGCTTCGAGTCTTTATGTTTGCAATTTGGAAAATAGTACTTCCTGGTCGGCCCAAGGTCAGAAAAATCAATCTTTCAACCCTAATTGACAAGTATATAAACTACATTTCCTCTCCCATTTTGAGGAGGAAGTACATATGTGTACAAGACGCGGAAACGATATTCAAGCATTCAAGCATTCAAGCATTCAAGCATTTCCTTCAAGCAATTGATCATTCTAAGTCTCCATTCAAGGCTAAGTGTTGCATTCAAGACAAGGATTCAACCATTGAAGAGGAGATCACATATCACATACAACATACAACATATAACAACATCTACACCTTCGCATGTAAGAATACAAACATTCTTACAACAAGGTACTAGTACTTGTTTTACATTACAATCATTTACATTTACAGCAATTTCTCATTTCTTGGTTAATTCCAAAACCGGGGTTTGACCTAAAGGAAAACCCCTCATCCCTAACCCCCCAATCGTCCTCTCTTTTCTATTTGTAGGTTGCAGGTACGCGGCTGTAATTGAAGATCTGGAATCCTTGTGCAGAGATGAACAGATCCCCCTTCGTTTCGCAGATATTTCGGAGGACCGTGTGCACCCCGGGCGCCATCGTCCGGTCAAATTTCGGTCAAATTTGCAGAACAACGCCGTCTCGACATTTTACTGCTAATTCCAGGTCCGCAGCTTCATCCCATATCCCTATCTCTATTTATAAGCGAATCTTTCCTACTTTACATGCATTCCTAGTTCAATCATTCTTTCCACATTTCTTTACAAAAGAGGGTATTCTTGATGTCCTAACCCTTGAAACTCATTTAGAATCCAATCTTGCATTACATGGGATTGGATCTTGTGGGTTTCAACCCCTCTTTTGAATGTAAAGTCTCCCCTAAGTGAAAACTATCAACCCTAGTGACTCCCCCTTCTCTCTCCTTGAAGTTGGGGAGGGGAGAACGACTAGGGTTCGACATTTTTCCGCTTTACAATGATACATTTCATTCAATAGTAATACACCAATCTGTGTGATTCTACATGCCAATTGCAAAAGTGAATATAAAGTTTCAGAACCCTTTGCAAATGACCCTGAATTCCCTTTTATAGAAACAAGAGAGCAACAACAACTCCTGTGTGATTCTCCAATGTCCATGCAAAAGTGAATACAAAGTTTTAGAACCCTTTGCAAAATTGCAAATGACCCTGAATTCCCTTTTATAGAAACAAGGGAGCAACAACAACTTCAGGTCGAATTGCAAGTTTGCAACATGTGAACACTGAACATCAAAATCACAAACTCAGCACATATTTATATGGCCATCACAGGCCGTATTAGCAATTTAACATCTGCTACATGTTTGATGTCTCCTGTTCAAAAAAAAGAGTTCAAAATTAAATATTAATTCACACCATGAGTCATGACAAATTAAACATAGATAATAGCTATAGCAGTGTCTAAAACCTACTAATCAGAAATAGAGAAATGCATAAATGTTAAAGCAAGGCAGAATTTGAGAATACAAATTTACTGGTTGAAGTTTTGCAGTGTGCATCATAGATTCATAGGCTGGATTAGCAAAATAGCAATAGCGAGTGCTGTTTTTTTCCTATTCATAAATTAGATTCATAGGCCGGATTAGCAAAATAGCAAACAGGAAAAAAAAAAAAAAAACCTTGAAATTCAGAATAAAAGAAGAAAATTGTGCAATACATACTATGATTCGTAAGAATTTTGTGCCAGTTTTTGTAGGGTGCTCCACTCTTCGTCTGATGGAAGGTCAATATTCTGTAAACTATGGAAAGTCAACTCCAACTTCATCAACATTCCATATTTAGAAGATTTACTTGACATCACTGTTTCATCCAATAGCGAATTAGAGTTGTAAATGGTTGGATGAATTCCAGAAAGCTTTTGGGAGTTGTGTCCTTTAGAAGCAAGTCTAAATCAGACTTCATTTTTTTCTCCATGATTTCTTTGTAAGCTTCTTCTCCAATGAATTTATTTTCTGTGTCAACAGGCTTAGGCAAACCAAGTTTAATCAAATTATTTTTCTTTTCTTGCAGCTTCATTATCTTTTTTCCACAACTGTCCATAACTTTTGATGTTTCCCTTAGCTTCTGGCATTTTTGAATGATAGATGATGTCTTAATTGTGGCATCAATGTGGCTCTTAATTCCCTTAGATGCCAAGTAGTTGACACTGGAACTGTAGACTACTTTCAGAATCTTTTTTGCCATTTCCTCTTTTGAATAAACATGTGTACTCTTCTCATAGTGCCGTTTGATTTTAAAAAAAAATTATCTCATACTTTCAGTCAATTGAAACTATTCACACAACTTCACACTCCTCTGCATTATTTCCCGCCAAATGTTTTCTTGTATATACTTCATTGTATTTTTCATATTATCTTTGAATCTATCATCCAAAGTTTTTATTTTATCATTTGCATTGTGCAGGTCTTCTTTCATTTGTGCACATTTTTTCCTTTCTTCCTCTACTTTCTCTTGCAAATGTTTTTCTTTTTCCTTCCCATGATCCAATAGGTCCTGTAATTTTTTCATTTTGGCGGCAACAGACTCATAACTTCTGTATAATTTTTAAAAACTGGCTTTTTCCTCAACAATTTTTTTACTACTTTTAGCCAGTTTTTCTATCAAGTCCTTCAATTCTGCATCCTTCTTGTCCTGCTCTGCAATTTCTACTGCAGAGCCTGAATTTTTCATCCTTTTCTGTAATTCATTGCACTTGCTATCTGCTACTTTCCTCCTTGATTTCTCATTTTCCAGGTCTACCTATAACTTTTCTATTTGTTTCTCCAGTTTATTTTTTTCTCTCTCCACCTTTAGCAGTGAAGTGTAGACCACTTCGTTAGTCCTTTTTGACACACTAATTTTGTCCACATTATGTACTTTGGAGAAATCCATTTGGAGGGTGCTAACTTGAAATTGGGAGGGATCTATCTGACTGTGTGGTGGATTTTTATCTTTAGATGGGCCCGGGGGCATAACAACCATGAACTCCATCATATCTTTCTATGGGTCATATGTTCGAAATACCCTGTTCCTTACAGGCTGTTCGTTTACAACTTCAGACACGGAATTCCTATGAAATGCTTTCTTTTTTTCTTTATTTGCTTTTGTCGTGTTTTCAAAATTTTCATAGTAATCATGAAATTGAAAATCTGGGGTTGCTGAAGCAATTGAATGTTTGAAAGGTGACATAGGAATACCATAGGCTCCAGTTCCACTTATTCCTGTGGTTTCAACTAATGCTTGACCAAGATTAGGATTACCAAGAATAATTCCTGATGCTGTCCCACTCCCACTGACACTTTCATGTGTAGTTTTCATAGTCTTTTGAGGTGTGTGATCTAAAGCTGCAAATGATTGATTTGTAGTGTCAGTGGCACTTGATATAGGATTCTCAATAGTATGAGATTGAGTATCTACCTCTAGTGGCCTCTTGCAAGAGATATTTTGTTGTTGCCCTTGTCCAACACCAAGACAACTAGTATCAGTAGTAGTACCCATGCCAACATCACCAATCACAGTGGCACTTGACTGAACAATAATAGGAATACTACCCCCAGATTCCCCACCAGTGGCAGTGGCACTTGATTCACCACCAATGGGAATACCATGATGTGGTGGTGGTTGTGGATTTGAACCTAAAACAAATGTAGGTGGATTCTGAGGGTAATGAGTAGTACCTATCAGTGACGAATCTGAAAAATCAAGTCCAATGACTGGTTTATAAGGACCTTTTGATTTTGACCCACCAATCACAGTAGTACTTGACTGAACAATAATAGGAATACTATCCCTAGATTCCCCACTAGTGGCAGTGGCACTTAATTCACCACCAATGGGAATACCATGATGTGGTGGTGGTTGTGGATTTGAACCAGAAACAAATGTAGGTGGACCCTAAGGGTAATGAGTAGTACCTATCCCTGATGAATCTGAAGAATCAAGTCCAATGACTGGTTTATAAGGACCTTTTGATTTTGACTGTGATGGAAGTTGTACTTGAAGTGGATACCAAATGCCCTCTCCTCTGGGACCTAGACCACCACCTTCAAAACCCATTTTTTCCACAAGGTTTGTCCCTTTGCTATATTTGTTTTTCATGGACTCACTGACTCCACCTAATATTTTAGGCACTATAGTAGTTGTTGGAGGGGGCTCAATGACAACCTCATGCTCATCATCATCACCTTTAGTCCCACCATGCTCCATATCCCACAATTTGCTAAACTCTGCATCCTCATCGATGCTCTCAAATTCTGCACTTGTCTTTGGTTCACCGAGATTCCTCCTCATAGTCCAAAAATCATTTATTTTGGTTTGAGTCCATCAATTCTCTTTACATTCATGCAGAATTGATTTGGGAATAGTTTTCTTAGATGGATTAGCAGATTTTATGTAGAAATTGTAGGACCTCCTATTTTGGATGCCCTCATTGCCCTGGCCCTCCATAATTTGTGATGAAATTTCTTCTGTTGAAATGTTATTGTCAGCTGCAATTTTCTCCATCTCTTTTTTAACCTCATCCCAGGAGTCCTTGTTTCTAAGCTTTTCTAGCAATGGTTTACTTTCATGTTGACATAATGCTGAAGAGTTCCCATTTTTCTTAAGCCTTTCTTGAACTGCACCGATTGGATCATACTGCCAGAGACCCTCGTCACCAAAGTTAAAAACTATCAAGAAATCATGTGCCACAATGAATGCTTTTCTCTCAAATGTGAACCCTCCACATGAGAAAGGAAAGGAAGGAAATATGCTCTTCTTTTGTTGACCATGGAAGTGCCTATTTGTGCTCTCCAATTTCCGTACATACTCTAATGCAAATACCCTCTCTGTCACATGTATTGGAAGTCTGTATGGTTTTACTGCCGATCCGTAAAACCTTAACACAGTGAATTATTCCATGAAGAACTAGTCAGCCAATTCTATTTGACTTCCAAGTTGAATGAAATCTCTACAAGACATAGGCAACCTAGGCATTGGAGTGCTTGTAATTTCATTATACATTGGTGCCAAAAAGAAGTCTACAAAATGGTTGTAGTTCTTTCTGTTATCATGCATCCTTATCTTTGGGCTCCAATCATATATTGGACAGTCTGTTCTCTTCCCAATCTTCTCATCAATCTTATAGCTCACAATTTGAAGCCTATTGGTCTCAAATATTGCACGATACTTGGATAGAAGGAGATAACACAAGTAGGATGAGAACCTAAATGTCTTACAAGAACCTTTTTTGATCATAAGTAATTGTTTTTGCATGGGTTTTACAATGTGATCAATAAAATTATATCTTACTGGCTGACTTGCACAATGGATATTATAAATCATTTCAAGAAGGCTTGCACCCACTTCCCTATCATTTTCCAATCCCAGCCAAAACGACAGCAAGGAAATAGTGTCCTCAACCCATGGAACAAAAATTGTAGAATCATAAGGAGGCTTATGATTCTGATCCAACACAATACCAGTACCAGTACCACTTTTTATTAGACCTTTGATAAATGAATCTCTGTGACTTGGATCGAGACTCTCATAATTCCCTGCCAGCTTTTCAAGGTCAATTTGGACATTTAAATTTTGGGCTTCAAATTCTAGGTTCAACAAACGAGCAAATTCTCCCTCGTTTATGGACAGAATTTCCTCTTTTGTATTTTTATTGACAATTGTTTTTTTATCTTCATCATAATTTTCAGCGTAGACCATGACAAAATCAGGGCAAGGGAATACTTCAGGTAACACTATCCTTCCCAATCCAACATCCCACGATGCGATTTTATTTGTTATTTTTTGTAACATTGGGTTGAAAACAGTAAATTTTGCCCTAGATGCATCTATCGCCTTACTAGACAATGTATATCTAATATCTATGATACGCTTTTCACCATGGATAGCAGGGTCATAAATATCATGGTATTCATCAGTGAAACCTGGTGTTTTAACTAGTTCGGTTAGGTTAAGGTACATTTTGTTTTTCACTTGGCTTCTTGTTGAACTACTGCTTCCCGTTTTCCCCATCACTATTATTGTTAATAATTCAAAATAATGCTAGGCAGCTAGATAAAAACCTAAAAATGCTAACCCTCAAATTGGACCAAGAGATTACCAAAAGTAAAAAAGGTGGGATGTAGGTGTTCTAGATTTTACCTACAAATTGGAATTTCTATTTCACTAGATTGGCGCAGACAGTCTCTGTTGCAACTTGCATTCCTCAATCTAGTACTTATTTCTGAAACTCCCTCGATTTACAGGTTTATCCAAGAAATGAAAGACGATTATGATTTACGAGTCTCTTATTTTGAAAACTCTAAAAAGTAGAAAAGTAAAACCTAAAGGGCAAAATATCAAGAATCATGTTGTAATTTTATTAATTACTATTAATAACTATTTGATGCTGAAGGACAAAACATTCATTACTTTAGTATAAATTCCGAGGACATTAAGAATCATGTTGTAATTTTATTAATTATTATTAATTATTCGATGCCAAAGGACAAAACATTCAATACTTCAGTATAATTCTGAATTTCTGAGGACATTAAATGTAATACGTTCAATTCCGGGCGAAGTTCTCCCAAATGTGTTCACTTCCCACATTCAGGCCGAAATCCACCCTAAGTCGTTGATCTTTGCTCATCCAACGAATGAGGGACCAAGGTACCTATTGTGACTTTACAGGTGAGTATTTTAAGTCTGTTTAATAATTTTAAACTTCCGTCTGAAAAAGTGCTTTACAGACTTACTTATATTTAATTAAATTTAAAACATTTCAATTCCGGGTGACATTCTCCCAAATGTGTTCACTTCCCACATTCGGGCTGAAATCTACCCTAAGCCATTGATCTTTGCTCATCCAACAGCTGATGGTACCTGTTGTCAGTTGTCATGGGTCCCATCACTTCTGCCAGTTTTCAGGCACGTCACCATACTCGTGTCACTTTTCCGGTTTGATTTTTAGTCTATTTAATCATTTTAAACCTCCGCCCGAAAAAAAGATTTATAGACTTAATTGTATTTAATTACATTTAAAATGTCCAATTCCAGACGAAGTTCTCCCAAATGTGTTCACTTCCCACATTCGGGCCGAAATCCACCCTAGCCGTTGATCTTTGTTCATCCAACGGTCGCGGGTCGATGTTACCTGTTTTAAGATGTAGTGGGTCCCATGACTTCTGCCATTTTTCTGGCACGTCACCATACTCTCGTCACTTTTCCGGTTTGATTTTTAGTCTATTTAATCATTTTAAAATTCTGCCCGAAAAAGAGATTTTTAGAGTTAATTATATTTAATTAAATTAAAAATGTCCAATTCCGGGCGAAGTTCTCAGAAAGGTGTTCGCTTCCCACATTTGGGCTGAAATCCACCCTAGCCGTTGATCTTTATTCATCCAACAGTCGATGGTACCTATTTTTTGATGAAGTGGGTCCCACGACTTCTGCCATTTTTTTTGGCATGTCACCATACTCGTTACTTTTCTGGTCTGTTTTTAAAGTCTACTAAATCATTTTACAATTCCTCCCGAAAAATAGATTTATAGTCTATAGAGTCATAGACTATAAGTATTAAGTATAGACTTTCACTTAATTCTATTTAATTAAATTTAAAATGTTCAATTCCGGGCATTGGGCAATAGTTTGAGATAACTATTAAAAATAATGTTAATATTATTTATAAAAATTTTAAATTTAAAAATAGTATTAAACATGAAAATTAGTTTCTAGAATAAAACAAATAACTAAATAAAAATATAAATTTTGATCTGCAATTTGAAATGTAAAAGTTTAATATTAAAAAGAAAACATTCAATATTAAATCTAAAATATTAATTTAACGTTTAACAGAATTCTTTGAAAATATGTTTACGATATATAATTTTCAAATATAGTTTAAAAATATATATGAAATTTCAACATAAATTTAGTCTATTAATTTAAAAAAATGTGCAACTGCAGTCCTCAACCTGTTAAGGCGAGAAAATTTGGAAAGTACAAATGCCAAGGTGGCAATTAATTGTTGCACAAGGAGTTGTCTACGACATGCCGCACGAAAGGAGGAAGGGGAGGATGGTAGGAAATCTTTTTCCTGATCTCATGGCATTAATGTCTTATTGTGCACATTCATTACCTGGCCTATAAGAGTTAAGACTGAGGTAGATTTTTTTACCTTTTCATCTGTGTACCACCTTTTGCTTTGAAGCAGCTGCAAGTGCAGAACAAATCTATAGTTCATAGTTCGTAGAATCATACCTTCTGTAAGACAATGGAGGCCAATTTCACACTTTGAACAGACAAGAAGTTGGTGCCCTTTTTGGGCAAAGTATCTGATAAACGAATGCAAGGACTATTCAGGTTTAAGGAGGAGAAGTTGTGGGCGGTAGCTCGACTGATGCTTGCAGAGGAGGTGGCACATATTAGTCACCGGTATTGAACTAACATGGAGGTTTACTCTCTGATTATGGCGTGGGCCTGTGAATTCAAACCAGAGCTTGAAAAGGTAAAACTCACATTGGTCAAATTGATTGATGGGGAGTTTTTGATTAACCCGGATTCAATCTTGGAGTGGGTGGTGCTACGAGTTGGCATTCGAATTATGGAAGGGGATGACCAGGAGGAATTGCTCCCTTTTATTCATGGCCCAGAGGATAAAATCAAATACCAGTGTCGTGAACGAGCCCGAGTGGGGTGGGAAGCGATGAAACTCTTTGTTAAATTAACGAGGCTAGATGAAGTCCTGAATGCTTTGCATGTGGTGGCAAGGATGGAGGTTGGTAGGGCATTGAGAGATAGGGTTGAAGAAGGAAGGGCCATACAACTACTGGCAAGCTTGGAGGGCGACCCCAACTTCGGGTTCCTAAACTGCATTCCAAAAATGAAAGCTAAAGCGGCAAAAGGGAAAGCCAAAGCATCGACCTCTGAGGAGGGAAGGGACTGGGAGGACCAGGGGGATAGTGAGACTGAGTGAGTGGCCTATCGGCAATGAACTAGTTTTTTTGTCTGCTTGCTATAAGCCGTGGACAAATTTTGTATCTTGAAACGTTTCAATTAATTGAATGAAAAAACCTTGACCGATAAACTTTTGTATCTTGCAACTTTTGAAATTTTGTATTTTGAATGACTATATAGTAATAGTATATATTTATAAAATTATAATCAACCATAATCAATGTACAAATAATTAATGGAACGACTTGAATTTTGTTTTTATAGCATTACATAAAAAGATCACGGTATTAAATTTATTTCCATTGTTTAACAAATAATTGAAATAACGTAGCCGGTAGCTCATATACAAAAAGCATTTGAAAGAAATTAATTAATAAAAATGAAATAGAATTATAGAAAGCATTTTTATATCCATATGAATGTAAGAGGCAAAGTGAAACAAACTGGAATTTGAAAAATTATCATTAAATTATTTATGCTTTTGAAATTTACAATTTTTTCGTCAGAGGCTTGAGTCCCCCCAAAACTTAAAAGCCAAAATGAGTGAGCCTCTGGCACTGAGCCTGTTAGGGTTCAAGGACATAGGAAAAAAAAACTACAAGTAGTGGAATTGTTTACAATTTTTCCCTATGAATCTGGCCCTCCTTCCATGTAGAATTCTTCAGACAGCATAAGCTGAGAGAATTCTTCAAGCCACATGCAGTTTGGAAAGTCGTCCAGGAGGAACCGTTTTCAGAGGAAGTCCCTGCCAATCCGCGCCCATTTTCTGTGACGCGTCAGCTGCTCCGCATTCAGGTTTAGGGGAAACGGTTGCCTGGCCATTGGCAGTGTTTGGTCAGGGAGGAGAAGCTTGGATAAATCACTTGCCCAAGGGATCCCCACCCCTACTTCTGCAAGAACGACAAGAGTAATGTCATCTCCGAGGAAGCCTTCCTTAAAAACCTTCCTCAATAGCATCAGCATATCCACCTTGTCTCCTCCCAAGTCTAGAAGAGACGCTAAGAAGCGGGATGTAAGGTCCGTGTTAACATGGTACCTATTTTCGTTTTGCAGAAATTTTCTGCCCAGCACCATCCGCACAACTTCATTGGTGAATGACCCAACCTCCTTGTAGAAAGGCCCTCTGGTCCTCTGCAGAAATGCTTCTCAAGCGGATGGGAGTGTCCATCTTGAGAAAACAGATTAACAAATTAAACAACCTGAGCAGTGAGCCTATAAACCTAAAATATCGTGAGCTCTGACGATTTATCTACTAAATGGCAAAGGCTAATTGAAGATGAAAGAAGCAGAGATCGTATATAAATTGTTGAAGCTCTTGATTGTTATAATTACTTCTTTAATAGTATTAATTGCTATAAAAAAATTTAAATCTTTCGTATCTTTGCAAATCTTTCCCATAAATGCACGAGTGTGCGAAATTGGAAACAGCTATGAACTAGTACCAAATTGGCAAGTATCACATTGGAAGTCGTGGGGGCAGAGTGGATTTCCGTAAGTGAAAAGATATATATTAAATGAACGAAATTATGGATCGTGATTCGTGACATTTGATACGTGTCTATTGAATCCAATTCCATTCCGGGCACTTTCTGGTGAGCTATGTTCTCTTCAGAAAATTGGGCCGAAATAAAACTTCAGCCATTGATATACGATCATCGAACGGTTTAAAATCATTGATAGATTTTAGGTATGTGTCACCCTTTACATGTCAAAGAGGCCGCGCTTATTGATACATCGTGTAGAGTCCGGACTCAATGTATTATGTGATGTGATGTACTGATGTGATGTGATGTTCCTTGTCTATTAATGGCAATGAATTTATGAAATCGCCAATGAATTATATATTATACCATAAATAACAAAATATTCGCCAAAACATTTAAATAATTTTCAAGCGGTGGATAAAAATCGCCAATACATTTAAATAATTTTCAAGCGGTGGATAAAAATCGCCAATACATTTAAATAATTTTCAAGCGGTGGATAAAAATCACCAATACATTTAAATAATTTTTCCTTCGGAGTAAAAATTTTCACTCATACAATTATATATTTGTTCCTTTTAACAATAATTATTCGCCTCCCACAATAAATATTTTCCCCATAGAACAAGGTATTATTCGCCAGAAATTTATGGCATTTTCGCACACTAGAAAAAAATTTGCCACTACAAAATAATTTTTTCGTCATTTAAAAAAAAAATTTCGCCATCAATATGAAAATTTCCCCCCGAAAATAATGTCTGATTCACCAAGATTTTACATAGTTGCCCAAGGGGGGGGGTTTAAAGTTATCCCTGTCTCTCTCAATTTCTGCAGATATCTTCTCGGCTTCTCTTCTTCTCTCCCTTTGACAACAATGCCAAAGTGGAGGCACAAGCTTCCCTGTTCCATTATGTTGCTCCCCCTGAGGAGTAGCATCCTTCAACACATCAATCCAAAAACAAATTTGACTATGCAATACCTGACTAATGTGGAGCATATACCTTTAGTTTACTTCCTGAAGGGGCAGCACCCCTAATTCACCTCTTAAGTACATAAATGTAGCCTTTGGGAGAGGCTTGGTGAATATGTCTGCTAACTGCTCCTTACTGGAAATATGTTCCAGTGTAATCTCTTTGTTCTGAACCTTTTCCCTCAAGAAATGATACTTAAGCTCAAAGTGCTAGGTTCTAGAATGCAAAACCGGATTCTTGGAGATGTTAATTGCACTAGTATTGTCACAAAATATACTTACTGATTCAGATATAGGAAATTTGAAGCCATTTAATACATGCTTCATCTAAATTGTCTGAGTGCAGTTCATGAAAGCTGCAACATACTCTACTTCCACTATAGACTGAGATATACAACTCTTCTTCTTATTCATCCATGAGACTAGTCTACCACCAAGAAAGAATGCACCACCGGTTGTGCTCTTCCAATCATCTACATTACTAGCCCAATCAGCATCTATGAACACTTTCAGGTTAAAATCATTATTGTATGGATACCATAACCCATAGTCAATAGTTCCCTTTAGATATCTAAGAATCCGCTTGACTGCTACCAAGTGGAATTCTCATGGACTTTTCTAGAACCTTGCAGTAATGCCAACTGCATGTGCAATATCTGGTCTTCTATGCACTACATAATGCAACTTACCAATCATTGATCGGTATTCCTTCTCATCAACCAATGCTGAGTCATCTTCTTTGGATAGTTTACAACCGGTCACCATCTGTGTACCAACCGGTTTGCTATCTTCCATGCCAAAGGTCTTCAACACCTCTTTGACATACTTGGACTGAGTGATAAAGATTCCATCTTTCATCTGCTGGATCTTCAGTCCAATGAAGAACTTAATCTCCCCTATGAGTGACATCTCAAACTCTTTCTTCATCTCATCTGCAAACTCATGACTCATCTTGTCATCTCCACCAAAGATAATGTCATCAACGAATACCTCACAGATCAGGATCTGATCTCCTTCAGACTTCAAGTAGATATTGTTATCTTCACTTGTTCTCTCAAATCCAATCTTCACAAGATGGGAGTGCAGGCGTTCATACCATGCTCTAGGTGCCTGCTTTAGACCATATAAGGCTTTATGTAGCCTACACACCAAGTCACTATCTTCAGATAGGGCAAACCCATCTGGTTGCTCTATATACACTTCCTCTTCAAGTACACCATTTAGGAATGCAGATTTTACATCCATTTGATATACTTTGAATCCTTTAAAAGTTGCATATACAAGAAGCATACGAACTCCTTCCAATCTGTCTATAGGAGCAAAGGTTTCTCCATAGTCTTTTCCTTCTTCTTGGGCATATCCTTTGCACACCATTCTGGCTTTGTTTCTAATCACTGTGCCATCCTCATTCAGCTTATTTCTGAAGACCCATTTGGTACCAATGACATTTTTATGCTCCGGTCTGGGTACCAAAGACCATGTACCATATTTCTCTATCTGGTCAAGTTTCTCTTCCATTGCCTTGATCCAGTCTTCATCTTTATGTGCCTCTTTGAACGATTTAGGCTCAAATTCAGAGATCATACATGAGTTTTCTCTGATCTTCCTTCTTGTAAGAATTCCTGCATCCTTATATCCTATGATCTGCTTAGGATCATGATTCAACTTGACATACCGAGGAATGGACTTGATAGATTCCTCTTGCTTTTCTTCTTCATCCTCATCTCCATCAGTATCAGTATCTACATCTACTAGTGTAGGACCACTGTTACTGGTACTTGGTTGACTGACAACCTATTCCCAGGCAGGTTACAACTGGTTCATTTACCGCTTGCTCACTACCAATTTCTTCAGTTTTCTCAGAGGTTTCATCAACTCTTACATTGATGCTTTCCATAATTCTCTGAGTCCTATTGTTGAAACACTTGAGAGCTTTGCTCTTGGTGGAATACCCTAGGAATATTCCCTCATCACATTTCGCATCAAATTTGCTCTGGTGTTCGCTCCTTTTGTTGTAACATTTGCTACCAAACACTCTAAAGTAGCTAACCATAAGTGTCTTACCAGTCCAACACTCATAAGGAGTCTTATCCTTACCTTTCTTAATGAGTACCCAGTTCATTGTGTAGACTGTAGTGCTCACCGCTTCTTTCCAAAAGGTGTGAGCTACCTTTCCTTGAATCAACATAGTTCTAGCCGCTTCAACCATAGTCCGGTTATTCCTCTCTGCCAAACCATTCTGCTGTGGAGTCCGGGGGGCAGACAATTGCCTCTTGATGCCATGTTCTTCACAGTACTTGTTGAATTCACCAGAAGTGAATTCCCCTCCTTGATCAGTTCTCAAGCACTTGATCCTTTTACCGCTTTCCTTCTCCACTAATGCTCTGAAAGCTTTGAACTTTACAAAAGCTTCAGACTTATCTTTCAAGAATGTGACCCACATCATTCTTGAGCAGTCATCAGTGAGAATCATGAAGTACCTATCACCCTGCACACTCCTAGTTTTCATAGGACCACACAAATCAGTATGCACAAGATCAAGCAAATTGTTAGCTATGAAAGGTTTACCTTTAAAGGTTGAGGAAGACATTTTCCCCAATTGACACTCTCTGCACAAAGTATTATTCAGTTTGCTTAGCACCGGCAGCCCTCTAACGACCTTGATCTTACTGGCCTTCACAATGTTATTAAAGTTTACATGGTAGAGTCTCCTATGCCATATCCAGCTATCATCAAATTTAGCCATAAGACATGTGCTTATATTCACATTCAACTGAAATAGGTTACCTTTGGTCTGCATGTCGGTGGCCACCAATTCACCATTCTTTCCTTTGATTCTGCACACTCCATTCTTGAATTCTAGAGTGAGACCACTCTCATTCAGCTGGGCAACACTCAGGAGGTTGTGTCTGAGACCATCAACCCAATACACATTGTTAGCACTACTCTTTCCATTCAGAGAGATGGACCCTCTGCCTTTGACCATACATGGTGCATCATTACCAAAGTGAACCACACCACCATCATACTCTTCCAAGGATAGAAACTTGCTCCGGTCACCAATCTTGTGGTGAGAACAACCACTGTCAATAATCCACTCATTGGAATTATCAAACCGGGAGACAAGAGCCTTCTTGTTTGACACATCTTCCTTGACAGCAACAAACACAATGTCTTCATTTTCTTCATCTTCTGATTCCTCATCTGTGACACCTTCATCAACTGCCACAAAAAAGTTTCTCCAGTTTCCTCCTTTGAATTTCTTGAACCTTTCCGATTTGTCCTTGTTGTCACCATTAGGACAATTTATAGCTATATGTCCTATCCGGTTGAAAGAAAAGCATTTCAAAGGGAGCTTAGCTCTGTATTTGCCAATTCCTTTAGGGAGTTTCCTGGCAAGAAGAGCTTCAAATGCCATCAGAATCTCCTCATCATCCATTTCTCTGCTCTGTCTTGGTTCACCACTGGTGCTAGCTTCTTTTCCTTTTCTGGATGGTACAATAGAAGCTTTAAAAGCTGATTCAGTCTTTTGAACACTGCCATTAAAACTATTTAGCTCATAGGCTGTCAACTTTGCAATGATGGAGTCTAGGGATACCTTAGTCTTGTCTATTGATCTCAACTCCTGAATAGATGCAACCCTTATTGCATAGACTGGTAATAAGGATCTTAGGACTTTGCTTACCACGGTGGAATCTTCCATTTTTCCACCTGCACTCTTGATATCTCCAACAACAATTTTGATTCTTATTCCAAACTATTGAATGGTCTCACCTTCAACCATTCACATGTCTTCAAACTTCCCTCTAAGGATTTCTTCCTTAGCTTGTTTTACATGCTCATCACCACCATAGGTATTTTCAAGAGTATCCCATACCTCTTTGGGATTTACCTTATCTTAGACATCAATGAACTCAATGTCAGATAAACTACTAATTAGGGCTTCCATGACTTGCCCATTCTCCTACATCTCTCTCTTTTGGTCATTGGTGAGAGTACCGGTAGGAGCAACATAGGCATTTTCAACATAACTCCAGTGTTGAGCACCCATGCTTCTGATGTATATCTTCATTCTATCTTTCCATATACTTAAATTTTCTCTATTTAACTTTGGACCTTCCCTCTTCATCATTAGACTGGGATATTTACCTCAAGCGGTTAAGCTTATAACACATAGGACCTGGAGGATGCTCTGATACCAATTGATAACTCAATGATGAACGGATAGTACCAAACCGGTACTGAGAGGGGGGGTGAATCAGTACAGACAAAAACACAATCCTAAACCGGTTTGTCAGTAGACACTGTGCTTTGATAGACAAACGGTAACACCGGTCTTAAATAGAGTACAACTAGTAGAACCCAGAATAACTGAAACAAGCATAAATCGGTTGACACTTATGTTTTCATACATTCCAATACTTCATTTTATTTCACCCTAGTGCATGAACAGGTAATATATCATCAAAAGATATATAAGCAGCTAGACCAACATGATTTACCTTCAGACACAAATCACTCAAACCATCACAAGAATATCAACACACATGACACACAGATTTTTCATGTGGAAACCCAACTGGGAAAAACCACGGAGGGGATGAATACCCACAAGCTATTTTTGAACTATTTAGAAGTTCGCTCTGTTAGGAGCCTTGTCCGGTTAAAGACTGATACAAAAGGTTCTATTAGGAATTGATTATGTTAGGGATCACTCGATTAAGGGATGGCTAGAATACCCGGTTAAGGGTTAAACCCTGTTAGAGGTTACCTTGTTAGAGGATTTCAAGAACTCAATGGTTTTGAGTCACCCTGTTAAAGGATTACAGCAAGCCGGTTAAAGCTACCCTGTTAAGGGATTTCCCAACTATTGAGGTGGTTAGAGATCAACAGGTATTACAATGATCTCATAACAACACTCAATGCCAATGCAGATTCGCTTTAGCTCCTCTTCACCTTCTACACTTACACTCTGCAAGAATCACTTCTCTCTTCTGGTCTGGCAAGAATCGCATATCTCTTCTCTTGGATACACACACACAACTTTTGCCAACAACCTCAGAAAGGAACACAACATCAACCTTATAGGAAACAGATAGGTCGGTAGCATAAACCCTAAACCCTAAACCTAGTAGGTTAAGCAATTCAAACGGTTCAATCCTGACCATTGAGCATATTGCATTGAATGCAACAATCTTGATCCAATCTCAAGACATTCTCCATCATTTGTTTTCCACCGATTTCATGGCGGCTGATAACCCATCATGTGTTATCACTGTTTACAGGCTTCGCACATTCTTGAGGTAGATGGGAACAATCTCCTTCATGCAAGATCCTTCATGCGCACAAAGCTGACATGGCAACGCGATCTGTTCTTCGTTACAATGCTAACTCATCACACAAAGTCACTGATTGAGTCACACATGCTTGAGGCACTTCAACTGGAAACCCTGAAGTTGAGACTACCAACTAGTAGTCATACAAAGCTTCCATGTGCCGGTTCCCATAACCATATGCCGGTTCACCTTAAGCAAACACACCGCTTTACTTTGGTACAAATACCGGTTCACAGTGTTATATTGGTTCTCACATATACCGGTTCTTGGTAACATACTGGTTCTCACATATACCGGTTCTCTCCTCTTCAGCATATTGACATCAATGACAACATATAGTGTCACCATGTCTTCATACCGGTTCACATAATGCCAACAACATTTACATATCAAAGGAACCGTAGTTCACTTGAGTTGAGTTTAGAGAAGAGTTGGACACTAAAACCCACATTTTGGGGGAGAAATCGCATAAAAAATGAAGCAACAATAAATTGGTAATTAAAATGTGGCATAAAGGATTTATTTTCTTCATATTTTATACCCTAGGTTGGCCATGTACCTCTCGCATGAGGTTTAGAATTAGTTTGTTTTAGTTCTAGACAAGTTTAGATGCAATTTTTTTTAGTTTTTCAATAAATTACAACCCTAAGTTACTCGCAAAAACCCTAGCTTCAGGTTTGCAAACTAAGCATTGTAATCTTTATATAATCCCTATATTTCAACTTGAAAAGGGTTGGATTTTTTGTGTGAACACTATAGTGGAATTATTCTACATGTTTGATGTGAATTTATAACAAAATTATGAAATTTGAATGAAATGAAGTTCAAGTTTTATCATTCTTTGTTTATGTTGATTGATCAAACAAATTTATTGATGGTATTGTTGATTGTATGGTGATTTGGCTGCAAAGGTATCCAGGATAAATAATAATTCAAGTGCTTGAAGAAGAATATCTTCTTACATGTTTACATGGGTAATGATTGTGTAATCTGTAAAATTGTAAAAGTATGTTGTTTATTTAACTCGTTTGATGGTCACATTGTACTTATATGAATTGTGATATCCTAGTTCATGTTTGTATGGCTATTTGGTCTAATCTAATGATTATATGAAACAAATTGTTATGTTATTAGCATTGTCTGGTACTTATTTGAAGTTCTATTACTTTACTTCTCATACCACCTTACTTTTTTCATTTTATTTCATGATTATTGGTAGATAGGTTGTTAGAATAGATTTAGTTACAATAATTTAATTCACGCAAGTCTATATCAGAAAATACCAAAAAATATCATCAAATTTGAGGGAAGATTATAAAATTATATTTATAAATTCCAATGTTGAAGTGTTAAACACTAGCAACAGCCTTGGAAATACTCATGTCATTCCCACTAATCTACCCTACATGACTAAGAGATAGCCTTCCATAACCTTGGATTAATAAATCTCACTTTTTAAAAGATGAGATCTGTCTTGGACCTCCTGTTGTTATCTGTGATAAAATTGTAGTCAACACATATCTAGTTTGGCGATCTTCCTTTCTTATAGATATTTATTAATAAACTCGAGCTCCTTATTTAGGTTATTATTTCCTTGTGGGAAGAAGTTAGATGGTTTTATTTATGTTTTGTAAACCAACATGATACCTTCCTTCAATAGGATCATGAAACGGTCCTTGAAGATCTCCAAGGCAACATATATCTAAAACATTACAGACAAATAGGTGAGTTCACAATTAAAACTCAATAAGATATCTTCTTTTGCTCTGAAATGCCTCTTCACAATAAAAACCAAAAAAAATTATTAGAAAGGGCAAGCCAAAACTTATTAAAATTAGCATCAAAATATTGGACATAACCAACAAGAATATCATGCCAAGAAAAGCCAAGAGAATCATTCTAGTTCATAATTGACCAAAAAATAAAGACTAAATAAAAAGAGCATACTTGCATTCAAAGAAAAAAAATTCAGCCATAAAGCAACATTCACAGATTCTAGTGGAAAGCACATAATTATGTAAGAGATGTCCCACAACCATTTTGAAAAAATATGCAACTGTGGAAAACACATCTTTTTGGGTTCAACTAAGTTATGCAATAGATGGTTAATGATTTTGGTCCACTTAGAGTCTAGCCAAGTCAATTGCAAAGAGGTGTTAAGCCAACTATATTCCTCTCTTGAGCCAACAAGCATTGTGCATATTTTATTAACTAAAATAGGATAATAGTTTGGACTAATCTTTCTACTTAATTCTATCGATTACTTATGTATCCTTTACTATTTTCCTAGGGAACCAGTCTCCCAATCCACTACACAACATGGAGTATGTTTGTTTGTGTGTCATAGGTAAACCAAACTTAGTCCTCTAATTATCCCAAGAACTCATACTACCATTAGTCAAGAGATTGTTTGTTACCTTAATCCCTAGGGAGCTCTAAGTTTTAGCCAAGCAACCTTGAGAGAGAACCAATGCAATATTCCATCAAATGGACCTATTTGGTATAAGATATGGAAGAGATTTATCCACTACAACACCATTGGAGATCAAATGTCTAACTTGAGACCATGCCTTCCATAGAGGGGTAAAGATATCAAAGTCACTATTTACCTTTTTTGGGTTTGGATAATGCCAAGTTATTTCTTTTTAGGACTTTCTAGGGTTCATCACCCTCAATTGCATTGAAAATCCATTTAGATGCTAGAGAAGTCTCTTGGAATCTTAGGTCTTTTAGGCCAAGACCTCTCTAGTGTTTTGGAAGATACAACCAGGTACAATTTACATTTGTCTTTTTTATTTCCCTTACCATCCAACCATAAGAATAACCCCAACCCTTCTTTACTAACCATCTTGGGGGTCATGAGACCAACCAATAACAATGTACTTATGAGGATAAATCTTGGAACCTAAAGTAGCATAAAATACCTGTAGCCTCTTAATAATCATATCAAAATCAGCTTTAGAGAGTTTAATAATGAGAGAAATATCATCTACAAATTGAGCATTCAAAAGTAGCTCTTTATTGGGAAGCCTAATGAAATTGATAGGGTGGACATTAGGTTAACTTTGAGAACATAGTGTAGAGCATAAAAAATGATAACAAATAGGACAGGGAAAATTGGACAACCTTGCCTAATTTTTTTTTTTTATTGGTGAGATGGATTTTTTGGTGTAGGGGGGCCAACTGACATTTTTTTTGGTCAAAGTGTGACTTAGGAATTTATAGGGTTTTGATTTATTTTTTGGTTTGAATAAAGGTCCATGGTGACCGTTTTGTATTTCCTCTCTTATGTTTCTTGTAGGGTTGGTTTTGTGTCAATGTTGATAAATGGAATATAAAGAAGCTTAATTGGTTGTAACAGCAACACCAATAGTCATGGTATGACTGTTGGTGTCCAGAATCTAAAGTTTTAATATGCCTCAAAAACAATGAGGCAGGGGTTGTTAGTGATTGTTACTTTGCTGTGAAAGATTGAAGGAAGGAGGAATAAAAATGATTCATTTTTTGTTGTTTAAATCGTTCCCTGTATTCTTTCCTTTGTCTTGTACGACATGTATGGCCTATTACAAATTTGAATTTCTGACTAGTTAATTATGTTATGGATTAAATCCCATTTGAATCTGTAGGGGTCTCAAGGGTAAAGAAGTGAGTAGTTACTATCATTTATGTGATAGGAAATGTTCAATCCAGAGTAGTTCAAGAGGTTGAGAGTCTAAAATGTGATCGAACACCATTCCACCATACTGTAAGATACTACTAGGTGGAATGGGTCATGTTAGGGTTAGTTTCATGGTAGAGTTAGGTTCTCCAGTAGAAGATGGAGAGGAGGTTGTCTTCTTCCAAAGATAGACCTAGCATACTCATGTGCTAGGTTAGGATATCTATTATTGTCTATTAAGATAGAAGACCCTATGAGAAGGATAAGTGAATTGTGAGAGAGATAATTCCACCCTTTGTTGCATCATTTTTAGCATGTTCCAATTGCCAGGTGAGGCCACAACCAGAGGGCCTCATCCTTGAATTCATATATGAGGTATAAACACCTCTAAGAATTAGTCCTATCATATGTTCCTATCTCTGTAATCACCTTATCACTCCATCTGCATCCATCCTCCTTATCACTCTGTAACCACCTTATCTCTCCATGGTCAATTTCCTTCTCCTTATATATCCCTTCCTTATCACTCCATATACCAACCTCCTTTGTCCTTCCAACATCCACACAATTGGGGCCCATTGCCAAGTATGGATCTGTCGCAGTTGCCTCCATTGTTGGTATGCACACCAACGGAGCTATGTGGCACCTCTATGAGTGTTAAAGATTTCCATTTATTGCACCTGCATCCACTGTGCTACATAATGGCCAGACCAACCAACATTGAAAATTGTGCCAGGAAGGGCATGTAAACCCTTCAACAATGAACAATCAATGAACACACACCTGCACGGGCCATCAAAACATAATGCAATAAGTAATGAAATAGTCTAAGGAATCGAACCAGAGACCTCCGTATCAACACAGAGTTGCAATGACTATTGCACTACGGAGTGAACCCCAACAACCTTACTTAATTGATATTTGGAGAATTATTGGATTTAGTGAGTTCACCATTAACATCCATTGAATTGAAAGAAACATTAAAGAGGATATAAATCCACTTATATTTAATTTAGGAGGAAAACCACATGCATGAATCATATCTAGCACAAAAAGCTATTCAATCCTATTATAGGCCTTTCAAGAATCTAAAAGAATCATTTACAAATTTTGATTATCATGTTTAGACCAATTCATTCCCTCCTAGCTTGTAATGAGATTCC
The DNA here is from genome assembly GCF_030272615.1 of Cryptomeria japonica. Taxonomy (NCBI): domain Eukaryota; kingdom Viridiplantae; phylum Streptophyta; class Pinopsida; order Cupressales; family Cupressaceae; genus Cryptomeria; species Cryptomeria japonica. The sequence goes on from NC_081407.1 coordinate 619,614,953, forward strand.
TCAAAATATACTTCCCTTTGATGAAGTCTATTTGAGTGACTGACACAACTTTCCCAAGGATCTCTGTTAATCTATAAGCAAGGGTTTTGGCAAAAAATTTATATGAAACATTCAAGAGGGTGATAGGCCTCCAATTCTAAATAAGAATTTTATTCCCCTCTTTGGGGATTAGTTTTATAACCTACTTATTAATATTATGTCCCAAAGAGTTTTTTTGAAAACTAACATTGTAGACCTCAAGCAACTTAGACCCAATCCATTCAATAATATATCTTTGTCTAACTCTACTATAAGTCCATCTATTGGATATTGGTTGATATGTTGTCATTGATGTGTTTCCATTGACATCAACATATGTGGAGATTGTTGATGAGGAGATTGTTGGAAAGTTTTATGTGTATTCTAGTGTTGAAATTTGATGGAATGTGTTGGTTTAGCTTGTGTACTGCAGATGAGCTGATATGGTTTAAAGGGTTTCTGGCATGTTGTCTGTAGATGGTTCATTCCCATTTGTAGAGGTACGCATGATGTTTTTATAGAGTTATGATATCTGATATTGAGGATGTTACATTCCCATTGCAATATTCGCATTTACTCCTAACAAGGTATTATCTCATTGTGGGTAGGTTCCCACCGTGGTTTTTTCCTTAACCGAGTTTTCCATGTCAAAAATCTTGGTTTTATGTGTGTTATTGATGTGGTGTTGTTTAATGCTTTAGCTACTCATTATCAGATCTGAATTGTGGTTTAAGTTGCAAAATTTATTGGTGCAAACTGATTCACCCCCCTTAGTTTGTTGCATTGTTGCCAACAATTGGTATCAAAGATAGATACTCAAGAAGAATCTTGACCGCTTGAGGAGATTTAGGATGGAAACCTTTGCTTTCAAGAAGGATAGTTTGAGATTTGATGGAATGAACTACACTCTTTGGAAGAAACAGATGGAAGTTCATTTGAGATGCATTGGAGAAGAGTATTGGAAGATCACTAAGAATGTCTATTTGTCCCTTAGAATGGTCCTACTACTTTGGATGAGCTAAAGGAAGCAAAATACAATATTAGAGCCAAGGAAGCATTGTTAAGTGCCTTTTCAGATTTTTAAATGACTAATGTGATGGATCTTGAAACCTTGCATGAATTTGATAGTCATGTGAAACCTTGCATGAATTTGATAGTCATGTGAAAGTCGCTAAGTTGCAGAGCTTGAAAGGAAATTATGAGAACCTAAAGATGGGTGAAGATGAGAATATTACTTCTTTTATGTTGAAAGTAAATGAGCTTGTGTGCGGAATCAAATGTGTGGGTGAAGTCCTTAAAGAAGCTGATATTGTTGCTAAAGTGTTGAGATCCTTGCCTCCTTCTTATAAGCATAAAGTTGCTACTATTGATGAGATCCAGACTGTGACAAATGTGACAAGAGATATGCTAGTTGGTAAGCTTGTTGCTTTTGAGTTGAGTGAGTTTGGTGACCCTCTTCCTAAGACTGAATCTACCTTCAAAGCTACTATATATGGGAAGCAGAGATATGAGCCAGGAGAAATTTATACAAGAGTATGTAGATATGAGAAAGAGATGGAAGATGAAGAAAGAAAGTTTGAGAAGCTTGAAGCACTTATTGCCAAAAGATTGCCTAAAGGTGCCAGTAAGTATGAAGGAAAATTACATTTTAAATGTTTTTCATGTAATAAGATAGGACATTTTGCATCAATGTGTACCAAAAGAAATAGAAATTCTAAGAAGTCATTTAAGACATATAACACCAAATATCAGAAGAAGTGTTATTATGTTGTTGATGAAGGTGTGATAGATGATGAGTTGGATAAGGGTAATTCAGAAGATGAATTTGTGTTCATTGCTATCAAGGAAGATGATCCTATAACTACAGATTCTACAAGTTGCACTAATGAGGAGAAAGCTTTGGCTGATAAAGTTGAGAGCAAAGATGAATGGGTAATTGACAGTGGCTGCTCTAATCATATGATAGGTGATAAGAGTAAATTTGTAAAATTGGAAAGATATGATGGTGGTATAGTAAGATTTGGTGATAACAAAGCTTGTGTAATCTATGGTAGAGGTTCTACTTCTCTTGATGGTAAGCATAAAAATGATGATGTTTAATATGTTAAAGGTTTAAAGCATAATATTTTGAGTGTTGGTCAGATGGTTGATAAGGGATATAACCTGCAATTCAAGAATGACAAATGTGAAATCCTGAGTAGCTCCAGAACTGAGATTGCATCAGGGACAAAGTCTAAAGGTAATATATTTCACTTGAATATTGGTGGTAAAAGTTGTCTAATTGCTCATATAGATGAAAGTTGGTTATGTCATAAAAGTATGTGTTGTGTAAATTTTGATTGCATGGTTAAGATAAGTTCTACTCAAGCAATGAGAGATCTACTAAAGTTAACAAAGCCCTCTAATTTGGTATGCAAGGAATGACAATTAGGGAAGCAAACAAGAGTTACTTATAAGATAAAATAATATAATTCTAATGGATTGTTGGATCTTGTGCATACTGATTTGTGTGGTCCTTCTAGAGTGAGAAGCTTGCAGGGTGAAAGGTATTTCATGCTACTGATTAATGACTATTCAAGGATGATGTGGGTTACCTTCTTAAAGGAGAAGTCTAAAGCATTGGAGAAGTTCAAGGTTTTCAAGGTTAGAGTTGAAACTGGGACTAGGATGAAGCTAAAGTGTCTGAGATCTGATAGAGGTGGAGAATTCACTTCCAATGAGTTTAATACATAGTGTGAAGAGCATGGAGTTAAGAGATAGTTATCTTCTCCTAGGACACCACAACATAATAGTGTTATAGAGAGTAAGATTAAAACAATTCAAGAAGCTGCTAGAACCATGATGATTGAGAGAAATGTGTCACATGTGTGTTGGAGAGAAGCTGTGAGTACTACAGTATACACTCTTAACTAGGTAAATATCAAAGGTGATACTGGTAAGACTCCTTATGAGTTATGGTTTGGTCATGCTCCTACTGTTAGATATTTCAAAATTTTTGGAAGTAAGTGTTACATTAAAAGAGATGAAGATCTTGGAAAGTTTGATGCTAGATGTGATGCAAGAATCTTTCTTGATTATTCAATTAAAAGTAAAGCTTACCAGTGTTATAATAAAATATTGAGAAAGATGGTTGAAAGTGCTAATGTAAAGTTTGATGAAGACAATGTGAGATACATTAGATCTTGTGGATATAATTCTAATGATCAGGATGCTAGTTTAGATAAAGGAAAGTCGGTGCAGAATCAAGTTCAGGTTGATCCAAAAAAGAAAGAGAATCAAGGAGAAGTTGAAAATGCAAATGCAAAAGAAAGAGTTCAAGAACCTGGAATTCAATAAAATCCTAAAACTCCCAGGTATGTGAGGTTGAATCATTCAAAAAATTAGATTATTAGTGATAAGAATAAAGGTGGGATGACTAGAAGAAGACTTGCTGAACAAATTTGTTTGATTTCTAAGATTGAGCCTAAGAATTCTGATGAAGCATGCAAAGATGAAAATTGGATTAAAGCTATGGAAGAAGAATTGAATTAGATTGAGAAAAACAATACATGGATTCTTGTTTTTAGAACTAAGGATAAAAATGTAATTGGAACTAAATGGGTATTCTAGAATAAGTTGAATGAACAGGGTGAAGTTGTCTGAAATAAAGCTAGACTTGTTTGTAAAGGTTATTCACAGATGGAAGGAATTGAATATGAGGAGACTTTTTCTCCGGTAGCCAGAATTAAAATTGTTAGATTATTTCTGGCCTATGCTACTCACAAAGATTTCAAGGTTTATCAGATGGATGTCAAACCAACCTGTCTTAATGGCGAATTGGAAGAAGAAGTCTACATTGAGCAACTAGATGGATTTCAGCTAACAGATGAAAAGGACATGGTTTGCCAGTTGAAGAAAGCATTGTATGGATTGAAGCAAGCCCCTAGAGCTTGGTATGCCAAATTGGATAAGTATTTGATGAAGCTTGGATTCAATAAAGGTACTACTAATAGTAATCTTTATTTCAAGGTTGATCAGAATAAAATTTTGATTTTTAAAATTTTTGTTGATGACATTATCTTTGGAGGAAATGATTTTCCATGTATGAAATTTGTTGAAGAGATGTAGAATGAATTTGAGATGTCTATGATTGGTGAAATGAAATTATTTCTGGGATTGCAAATTACTTAGTTGTATAAAGGTATTTTCATATCTCAGTCTAAATATGTTAAGGAATTGTTGAAGAAATTTGGTCTTGAGGATTCTAAACCTGTTGGTACACCTATGGTGATCGGATGTAAGCTGACAAAAGATGATGACTCTCTGAAAGCTAATCAGACCAAATATAGATCTATGATTGGTGGTTTGTTTTATTTGACTCAGACTAGAGTTGATATAATGAATGTTGTGTGTCATATTGCTATATTTCAAGTTGATCCTAAGGAATCTCATGTTACTGTTGTTAAAAGGATATTTAGATATTTGAAAGGAACAATTGATTTTGGTTTGTGGTATTCTAAGAATGATGACTTTACTTTGAGTGACTTTACAGATGCTGATTGGGCAGGTGATGTTAATGACCAGAAAAGTACTACACGTGGTGCATTCTTTTTGGGAAAGAAGTTGGTTTCTTGGGAAAGTAAGAAGCAAAATGCTAGCTACTTATCTGATGCAGAAGCTGAATACATTGATGTTGTCGTACTCAAGTAAATTGGATGAAGTAGATGTTGAATAATATAGGAGTTATTTATGATGAGCCTATTGCTATATATTGTGACAGTTCAAGTGCTATCAATATTTCAAATAATATGGTGTTGTATTCCAAGACAAAGCATATATCAGTCAAGTTTAATTTCTTGAGAGAGGGGGTGAATGAGAAAGAAGTCAGATTGGAGTATGTATCTACAAAGGAAGAAATTGTAGATATCTTTACAAAGCCTCTGCCTAAAGATACTTTTGAGTATCTCAGAGAGAAGTTAGGGGTAATTTCCAATCCTAATGAGAACTAAGGTGCATGGATTTGCATCAATTTGGTGAACTTCACAAAGATACTTTATGCTCTGGATTGGTGAGTGCGGCTGCTACTCAGGGGAGTAGTAAATGTCAGTGTTGGTGGTTAAAATGTTCAGATTTATGGGGAGAACATTTTGATTCTGACCCTTTGTCATTGATGTCAAAGGGTGAGAGAAGCATGTGAAAAACTCTACAAGAGAGTAGAGCATTTTGAGATTTGAGTTGTTTGTCAAAGGGGGAGTTGATCCTTGTGATTTTGATGAAGATTGCTAAGAGTTGATTTCTTTCTTTGCATTGATTGTTTTTCACATTCATATGTTTCCATCAATGCGAAAGGGGGAGATTGTTAGATATTAGTTGATATGTTCTCATTGATATCATCATATGTGGAGATTGTTGGAAAGTTTTATGTGTATTCTAGTGTTGCAGTTTGATGAAATGAGTTGGTTTAGCCTATGTATTGTAGATGAGTTGATGCGGTTTAAAGGGTTTTTGGTATTTTATTTGTAGATGGTTCATTCCCATTTGCACAGGTATGCATGATGTTTTGATTGACTTATGAGATCTGGTGTTGAGGATGTTATGCAGTTGTTTATCTTATTCGATATTCTAGTTTGTGCTTCGTATTGCTTTGGAATTGCTATATCTTTGATTGCGAATGTGTGGAATGTGTTCTAGATGTTGATGTGTGTCCTTGATTAGTTTGGTTCATGATTTGGATATCCACAAGCAAATATTTCATGTTGATAGTCAGTTATGTTGATGTTCTTGAGCTCCGATAGAGAGATGATGATGATTATAATAATTCAAGTTGTTGTGGTTGTTGTGATGCAATTCACATTGCTTGTGAATGTCTCTAGATCATGTTCTATGCTTTATTGGTGGTCTGCATTGATTATTGTGAGCGCTATTGAATATTTTCCTTGTCTGGTGATGTTCTTTGTGTTATGAGACATTCTTGGTAGTTGTAGTGTGCTGCGGATGATCGAGACGTAATTGTTGGAGGTGTTGCGTGTTTGCGGTATTGATTTGGGTCCAGATTATGTCTTAGCTGACATTGTTTTGATCTGCATGTATTGTTGTAGCGTGTGAGGATATTATTTTGTAATTTGTATTGAGGGTTTAGCCAACCTTGAAATATAGGTTGAAAGTTTGTATAAATATATGTAATAATCATGTAAGATGTATGTCTGCAAGTGTCTGTGTTGTATATGAGAGTGAATGATTGAGTTGGATGTGTCAACAAGTGATTTGATCTTTCGGAAGTGTGAAGGAGAAGAGAAGCGTTGCAGAGAAGACTATGTGCTTAACCGAAACTGTACTCAAGCATATGGAGATGCTATTTTCATAGTTCATGTAATCCGGATTGTAGTCCGAATGTTTTTGTAAGTCAGTGAGACTTCCTGTAAGGCAGTGAGCCTTCCCTTAAGGTTGTAGCCTTTTAGGGTTTCTTATTTTGAGCAGTGAGCTCTAGGTAGTATGCCTGAATGCCTATGCATTCCCATTGTAATATTCACATTTACTCCTAACAGGCTATTATCTCAATGTTGGTAGGTTCCCACCATGATTTTTCCCTTAACCGGGTTTTCCACATCAAAAATATTGGTATTATGTGTGTTATTGATGTGGTGTTGTTTAATGCTTTAACTGTTCATTATCAAATCTGAATTGTGGTTTAAGTTGCAGAAGTTATTGGTGCAAACTGATTCACCCCCCCTCTCAGTTTGTTGCATTGTTGCCAACACCATCTGCTCGAGGTGACTTACCATTGGCAAGGAAACTAATAGTATTTTCAAATTCTTATAGAGAGATGTCCATATCAAGCATCTTAACATCCTCCTTACTAAACTTATTTGGAATCATTCTAAGACAAAATTTCGTTGCCTCAAAGGCTTTATTATTTTGTTATGAGAAAAATAATTGTTGAAATGAGTGAAAATCCTCTTTCATAAAAGTAGGGTCATCAAAAAGATTTCCATTGTCCATGATTTGCTTATTTTTCTTGTTTATATTTAATTAAATTGAAAAATCACTTGGGACCCCTATCATCTTCATGAAGCCAATTCATCTTGGCTCTAATATTTTTACCTTGGAATATGTAGTTCTCTAGCTTTTTGAGAAGAGATTTGGTTCTAGTAAGGCTAGCCTCCAATCGCTTATTAGGATTGTAGTCTTGTAGTTGACCTTGAAGAAAAATCATATCTTAATGTAACAAGTTATCTATCTTGTTTCCATCCAAAGCCTTTTTCTTGCTTAGCACTGTGAGAGTTGAGAAATACAACACCACAGGAGCTCAAAGATCTCTGCAAGCTGAATAACCTGTTACAAGGAGAAGAAAAAAAGCAAATAAGGGAAAGAACAATACACAAAAAATATGCTCAAAAAGGTGAGAGCTCAATATTCACAAAATGTTTAATGTGATAATTATACAAGGAAAAGAAAATTAACCTCTAATAGGTCAAGAAACCCTAAAAGGGAAAACCTAGGCTTGCACATAATAATTAATAAAAAATTAATTATTATGCACCTAATGTTAGCTTAAGTGTAAAAAGAGATAATAGGGAACTTAAAGAATTAAACAAATGTTGTTTAATTAATCAAGTAAAGACCCTATTACTCTAACACCCCCCCTTAAGCTAGACTCAGGGAGAAGCTAAAACCTAGAATAGCTACTGAAAGCAGGAAAGGTGGGTCTCGACAACAAGGCCTGATAATGTACCCAAATACAATGAAATCTCTATGAAATGGAGAAAAAAGAGAAAACCCAGTGGGAAAAAACTCCTCTCCAAAAAGAGATAAAAGAACATGCTGAAAGAAGAAGAAGGAAGGAACGCCTCATAAAGACCCCACAAGGACAACTTCCTTCACCCCAAGCATAGAGAGCAACTAAAGATAGCGCAGTGATGCAAAAGGTTTGATGAAGATGTCTGCAACTTGCGCGGCAGTGGGAATGTACTCCAGAATAAGAGAACCATCCTGAATCAACCGGTGGATAAAATGCATGTGAAGCTTAATGTGCTTCGTCTACTGATGCTCTACCAGGTTGTAGAAAATATGAATAGAACTCTGATTGTCACACCAAAGAATAGTGGGACTATCAGGAGGAAAACCAAACTCAGTCATCAACTGTCGAAGCCATAAGATCCCCTGACTAGCGAGCACAACACCTCGGTACTCAGCCTTTATAGATGATAAAACATGAGCAGTCTGGTTCTTGCAAGACCATGTGATTGGACCTGAGCCAAGATAAAAAACAAAGCCAGAAGTAGACTTTCGATCAGTGACATCACCAGCCCAATCTGAGTCAGTGTAGCCAACAATGTGATGTTCCCCTGATGTGTAGTGAATGCCATGAGAAATAGAGCCCTGAATGTACCACAAAATATGTTTAGCAGCTTGCCAATGACTCTCATGAGGATCATGGGAGAATCGAGAGACAAGGCCAACCACAAAGGAAAGATCGGGATGAGTGTGTGTTAGGTACAACAAACTGCCAACCAACTGCCTGTAAAGTGTAGAATCTACTGAAGGAGTGGGACAAGTAGTAATCAAAACAACCCCTGACTGAAAAGGAGTGGGAGAAGGATTTCAATCAAGCATGCCAAAGTGCCAAAGCATGTCAAGAGAATGCTTCTGCTTGTAAATGTAGATCCCATAAGAAGATTGAATCACCTGAAGACCAAGGAAATAGTGCAGAAGATTGAGATCTGTCATCTCAAACTGGTCCATCAAAACTCTCTGAATATGATGAATCATAGAGGATGAGCTACCTATGATGAGGAGATCATCAACATATAGCACAAGTATCAAGATCACACCCTCAAGAAGCTGAATGTACACTGTGTGATCAAAATGATTGTGGGTGAAACCAGTGGAGAGCAAGAAAGAATCCATCTTCTCATACCAAGCCCAAGGGGCCTGTTTGAGACCATACAATGAATGCCAAAGTATGCAAAGCAAAGAAATGTCCTGCACAAATCCCTGAGGCCGCTCCATATAGATTTCCTCCTGTAGCTCAAGAAGGCACTCTTCACATCCATCTAAAAAATGGGCCATCCCCGAGAAGTTGCAAGAGAGAGTACAAAGCGAATAGAGTTCATCTTGGTGACAGGGGAAAATGTCTTGGAGTAATCAATACCCTCAACCTAAGAGAAACCCTTCACAACAAGATGTACTTTGTACTTATCAATCGAACCATCAACAACATACTTAGTGCAATACAGCCAGCGGCACCTAACCATCTTTCTGCCCTTAGGAAGAGGACAAAGATCCCAAGTATGATTCCTCATCAAAGAAGAATAATCCTCCTCCATAGCACAATCCCACTCAGGGTGTCCTGTAGCCTCTGAAATTTTTTGAGGATAATTGGAAATGGCATGACTCAAAAGACTAGAACCCACAATATGAGAACGAGTGCGATGAGTATCTTAAGGATCACCGAACATAGAGCCTATCGCCTCAACAATAAAGAGAATCCACTTTGGCATCTGAAGTGGAGTAGGTAGAGGTGGGGAGGGTGGATCATCAACACCATCATCAGAATCATCCTCACAGTAGCCAACAAACTGAACATCAAACTGAACATCCCGTCTAAACAGGACCTCTCTAGAATCAGGATCAAACAACCTGTACGCCTTAACATCCTCACAATAGCCAACAAAAATGAGGGGTCGACTCTTTCACTCCATTGATTTCCTCTAAGCATAAAGAATAAAAGCCCATGCCTCACTACCAAACACTCAGAAATAAGAAACATTAGGCTTGTCATGAGACCAAGCCTCCTCAAGAGTCATATGTCGAATCGCCTTGTGAGGCATCCGATTCTAAATATAGTTGGCACAATTGACTGCCTCAGCCCAAAAAGATGAATCCATGGACCTGGACTGAATCATATAATTCACCACCTCCCATAAAGTTATGTTCTTGCGCTCAGCAACACCATTCTACTAAGGGGTGTAGGGAACAGTAAACTGATGCTGCAAACCATGCTCAATGCATAAATCTCTAAAAGCCTGATTCACATACTCCCCCCCATTATCTGTATGTATCCACCGAATAGAACAACCAGACTGCTTCTCTACAAATGTCTTGAAGATTCAAAATGAATCAAAGACATCAGACTTGTACTTAAGAAAGTACACCCATGTGCATCTGGAGAAGTCATCAATAAAAGTGAGTACATACTTGGCCCCAGAAAAAGGAGTGGGAAATGACATGAGATCACTGTGAATCAACTCCAAGGGTTCCAAAGCATGAGGGTCTCTTCCCTTTAGAAAGGGATCTTTGTGATGCTTGCCAAGCACACAACCATGATAAACACCATCAGTGCAGGAAATCTGTGGGAGCCCAAGAACAAGTGCCCGTGTACTCATCTGCTGAAGATATATGTAATTGACATGGCCCAAGCACTCATGCCAAAGCTTAGTCACTAAATCTGCTTGTTCTATAAGAGACGAACTTGCACCTGTAGAGGGCTCAAATCCATCAAATCTATATAGATGAGATGCAGTATCAACACTCCTAGTAGCCACAACCAAATCAGAGTCATGGAGGTCCCGAATAACCACATCATATGGTGAGAACTCAACTGTCTTACCAGAACAAGAATGACAAATCTAATAAATGGACAGGAGGTTCATCAAGATGTTAGGGACAACCAGAACATCCTGCAAAGTACCCCCATCCAAAGAGACAAAACCTGAACCTAAGACTGAAAGCTAAACTGGGTCACCCACTGCAATATGTGAAGTACCATATAGGCAAGAGAAGTAACCAACTACTGAGTGTGAGTCATATGGTGAGAAGCATTGGAATCTAATATCTAAGTGGACCCATAGGTCGAAGCTCGAGCAGTGAGAGCATGACCTTTCCTTGTGGAAGGAGAAGATGCCTGAGGTGAGGAGATGTGATGTTGCTGCATGACTTCCTCTAAAGCCTCTAAGCATTTCCAACACCTAGAAATAGGATGTCCTTCCTTGCCACAAAAACTGCAAGTGTCTCTTGATTTCTTCTTAGTCTTGGAGGAAGACTCACCAGACTGTGAAGATTTTCCATGTTTCAGAGGAAATGGAGGTTTAGAATCAGAGTTAGGAGGTGGCTTGGAGGAATGCTCACTGCTTGCAGAATTCTTCTTTGGCTTTGGTTTCTGCTTTTGCTTCTCCTTAGAGGACTGAGCAACCGGTGCTTTGTTCTTGGACCCTGAGAGCATGTCCAGCTAAGAAAGATGAGACTGATCACGAGACAAATGCTTACAAGAGAAATCAAAGGTAGGCATGGTGAAATGAGCACCCAAGCCATCCATGGTGGAGTAGAAAGCAGAGGTAAAAAACTGAAAATGACCCCAAAGCTTCGAAAGAATCAAGTGAATGCACTCTATGTCTGTTTTGATCTTGCCACATCCCTGGAGAACAGATCTAGTAGTCTTGAACTTGTTCAAAAAATCCTCAATGGTGGGAAAGTAATTAGGTGACAAAGAAACCAACTTTGCCTCAATCTGTAATGCCTGAATCTCATTAACCCTCTGAAAGAGAGACTTAAACTTCAACCACATAGCACGAGGAGTGAGAAACTCATCAAGGTGAAATAGAATACTGTTAGAGACATGCAAAGAGAGAAAACCCATGGCCTCATCCATCTTGTTTCTATACTGAAGAAGCTCATAAGGATGCTACAATAGAGGTTGAACCTCATCCAAACAAGACCACAACCCTCGTGCCCGGAGAAGCCTCATGATGCAGGGCTTCTAGGTGTGATAGTTGTGTGATGTCAATAACTCAACTGAATGATCTGCAATGAAAACTCTGCACCTGTACCTGCTTGTTGGTTTTTTTTTATTATGTGATCTTTCAGAATAGATAGAAGATGTAGAAGGGTTTATTTGTTTTGAGAGTTTTGGTCATCTGGATTTCTGATATAAATGTTAGAAAGTGAGAAAAAAACACCCCCCCACAATAGATAAACCCAAACCCAAGTACATACTGATGAGAAGGATGTAGTGCATAAGCAAAAAAAATTCAAACTAAAATATCATATACCTAATGAAAAATATGAGAAACAAGATCACATATCTGAATAGAGCATGCTGATAGCTTTCCAACGCTTATTCGTTTTTGAAAAATGGAGTCCGCTTGCCCATTCTATGGCCTCGAAAGTGCAAAAAAGAGACCCAACTTTGACTGGAAAAAGTATAGTCAAACAACATAATTGAGAAAAACATCCAACACCATGAGGTCTAGCACGGAACCATCTTTTCGACGCCTATTCATTTTTGAAAAACCAACTCCGTATGCTCAAGATATGGATAAAAAATGAACCCCCCCTTAAAGAGACAAGAGGGTGGAGGTCCAATGGCAGGGGCCTGGCAGTGGTAGCACTCCGACAGCGCTTCAGGGAGAAGCGGTAGAGTGGCAAAGAGGGAGCGGTGGTGGTGGGAAGAGCCAAGGTGGCCGACGGTAGGGAGGAGGGCTTTGATGGGCCGAGCGGCAAGCACTGGCGGCAGGGAGGTGAGCGTCGGTGACTGGAGCAAGAGAAGCCGGTGACGAGAGCAGGAGCCGACGAGGGCCGGAGGGCGGGGCTGGCGGGGGCAGGAGCAGGAGAAGTTGGCGGCAGGAGGAGGAGCCGATGGGGCCTGAGGCCAGCGAGGGCCAGAGGGCAGGGCCAACGGGGGCTAATAGGGGCCCCACGCTAACAAGTCCAGTCGGTCGGACTGCCAGGGGGTACGGGGTACCCGCAAAAGCCCCAAAAAAACTTTCGTTTATTTTTATTTTGCAAAACTTTTTCACCTTTGAATGATTTTTTTTTCAAAAAATCGGCCTGCATGCCATAAAAAGGCAAAAATATATATATTTTTAAATTTCTCAAAGTACGTGTCAGGGTCGTACGACCCGGTACTGAAGAAAAATTACCCCCATATGCTCAGATGTTAAAACTAGGCAAGTTTTATATGAATATAGGGGTTTTTGGGCCTTCTAAGCAAGATGGTGAGGTCCGTTTAGGCCCAAAGTGCTTAGAAAAAAGGCATATCCCTAAGTGCATAAAAAAATTCCTGAAACCCCAAATCCACTTTCAATGCAAAAATTATCAAAAAAAGAACAGATAGTTGTAGATCTGAAGCTTTAATACCATGTGAGAGTTGAGAAATACAACACCACAAGAGCCCAAAGATCTCTGCAAGCTGAATAACCTGTTACAAGGAGAAGCAAGGAAGCAAAAAACAGAAAGAACAATACACATAAAATATGCTCAAAAATATGAGAGCTCAATATTCACAAAATGTGTAATGTGATATTTATACAAGGAGAAGAAAATTAACCTCTAATAGGTTAAGAAACCCTAAAAGGGAAAACCTAGGCTTGCGCATAATAATTAATAAAAGAATTAATTATTATGCACCTAATGTTAGCTTAAGTGTAAAAAGAGATAATAGGAAACTTAAAGAATTAAATAAATGTTGTTTAATTAATCAAGTAAAGACCCAATTAAAAAAATTTCTCCATACAAACATTAGAGAATCCCACATCTTAATATGATTAAGGCTTTTATTCAAGGCTTTGGATAAAGAAATAGTTGTTCTAATGCCTCTAAGGTAGTCCTAATCATGAAGAAAGGAGCAATTAAACTTAAAGGAGTAGGGAAAATGTAACAAGTTCAAAGCAAGCAAAGGTTTCAATGAGAGTGTTCATATATTGAAGTGGGAACAAAAGATACAAGATTTCCAACATGGGCCCCAACGAATGATATATGATTCCTATTCCATTAAAACCATCTAATTGACAATATATCCTCTTATTCATGGATTGATCAAGTTATGGAGAGAGATGAAGCCTTTCCATTATCCAAGAAGTCCACTAAATTTAGTTTCCTTTAATATTAGACTTGAAAACCATATCATCCCCTTTCCATAATGAATCCTTACAATAATTTTTGTCAGTTTTGTATCCAATCATGTTAAAGTCCCTAGTGCCCAAGAATTTTTGGGAGGTTTTCTACCATCCAATTTCATAGGTTAGACCTTTCTCTATGATCATTTGAGGCATAGAGAAATAAAATCCCAAAAACTTCTGAACCAAAAATCAGAGAGACCCATACAAGTCTATTACATGGGGAAGAGCCCCAATGAGAAATATTTTTATGCCATTAGGGGTGTATGAGGATAGTAGTACCTTCTTTGCTTTTTCATGGTCTAGGATAATCATTTTTCATTTCTCCATATGAATTTTAGGACATTATCTACCTAGAATCCAACCACTTTGACCTCTTGTAGGCATACAAAATCAAGATGTAGTCTATTACTACAAAAATCTCTAACCACACACTTCCTATCAATAGACTCCAAACCCCTGACATTCTAGCTAAAAATGTTAAAATTTATTAAGGGTTGGGGGAGATTGTTCTTTTATTTATTATATAATCCATCAAAATGCTTTGGTACCTTATCCTCTTTGCTTTTTTTTGTCAATTTTTTTCTCTAAGCCGAAGTCAAAATTATTACGTCTATCATTAAGTTTCCTTTTTTTATTATCCTCTTTAGCATATGATACTTTATGTACATCAAGAAGGTTATGTTTTTGGGCCTACTCACAATGCATTGTTGCATGACATCACAATTTATTTGCCATAGGCTTTATTGCCTGATTTGAGTTTGGAGTTGTTGACTGGGGCTTATTTTACTATTGCAAATTCAAAATGTTTCATTATTTTTTCTTATTTTTTCTACTTTAGCTTGAATGGATTCCAAGGCTAGTTGTTGGGCATTCTTAGTGCACTGGTGGGTGGCCTTTTATCTTGGTGTAACCTTTGAGGTAGGTTTTCGAGAAATTAATCCCTTAGCATGGATGACCTCAAGTTCTTCATCAAATAGGGGATCTTCTAGTGACAACTAAATGTTTTCTTTCACAGGCATATCATCTTTCTTTCGTCATTAAGAGCATATCCTATGCCCTCAAGGTCTTTTCTATTTCTTCTAGTGGGATCCACTATATGGATAGATTTATTATCCATTGATTGGGGGTTATTACTTGTAATGTATGGAAAAGTAGGGTTTCACAAGTTAAGCCTTGTAAACTAGGAAACTGCCAAACTTTTCATACAACATTAAAGGGAGAACTCAATTGATTCAATGCATGAAAATTGAATGTAGATCAAGTTATTTTTCCTTTGTCTAGTTGGAATTGATTTGAATGTATTTGAATGCTAGATCTAGGGTTAATGATGAATAATTAACATGAAACAACACATGGAATGCAAACTTGGGGTTAAGTCCGAGTAGAAGAAATAGAAGAGCACTTGTGACAACAAGTTTTCCTTGAAAGTATGGGATTGTGTGGAAATTTGCATCATAGTCCCTTATGTCAAATATAGACAGACTAGAATCTTTCAAAATTAGGATGTCACATAGAATCTGTTCCCAAAACCTCATTGGAAATCCTTGGGACTATGGTGATTTTCATCCCGGTCCTCTGACTTTTGCCTTTGCAAAATTCAAATCTAATTGTCATTGTCTCATCTATCAGAATCTTTGTCTGTGGCTCCTAAATCTTTTTCTTGCACATAGAAATAAGGAAAATATTTTTGTCTATGGGGGTTTGGATTAGGTCAAACCTCAAATTTGGAATTGACCCTTGAATTGAATTGAAATGTAATAGAAATGTTGAAGTAAAAGCTTATCTTTTGATGATAAGGCTATATATGAATTTGAAATGCTTGAATTGGAACATGATACCTTGATGAATCTTGCATTGAAGTCTTCATGCCAAGGTTGATAATGTCATGTAGGATGTCTTCATAAATTCTTGATCATGGATGCTACCATGAATAACTGAAATATAAACTCTGACCTCTCCTTCACTACCTTAATGATGCTTGATTGATTTCTCACCTGATTTCACTAGAGTGTAACTGAAATCTTGTAGAGAGATCCCAAAATAAGGGGGTTAGGCTTTCATTAATACCTAACTACAAAAAATATGTTTTAAATTTTGGGGCAGGTCAACACTAGGAATGTTTTCTCACCTTCGAGATGTGACCATTGTGGGGTCCAAATTTGGGCCACTTTTGGGAGGTCTATGGTGCCTAGGTGTCCTGCTCCTACCAATCAAGACTTAGATTTGAACAAGGTCCCACTCAGGTACAAAAGATGTTGAATCTAGGTGGGTGTGAGCATAATTAAAATAGTATCAGGGCATAGGAGGTTGGAACATGAAAGTGAGGCCTAGGTGTGGATGAAAGTGTGCAAGGTCACAATTTACAATGCTACATCTAGCTCCCACTTTAGTGGGAGTATGAGCCTACACTCAAATTTTGAGTAAACTATAGAGTAGCATTTAAAAACTTTCAGCAAGACATTAAAGAGACAAGATACACCAAGCCCCCAAGGACTTAGGATCTTATCAGTCTAATATCAAGATAAAAGGAATAGCACATGAAGAGAAAAGAAAGCATGAATATATTGGCCTAGTAAGGCTTGTGCTTACTATGAGTCATGTTGACAAGGAAAATTTTGAGTGCAAAAGAGAACAAAGCAAAAGGCTTAGTTTGAAAAGTAATTTGAACAATTGACTGCAAAATGGGTACTGTGGCATGTACCAAACATGTCATGGTGCATGCACAAAGTGTAATAATGAATAGAGTTTATGCCCCCATGTTAAAGAGATTATGCACACTTTAATGAGAGAAATAGATTCGAGGTGGTATACATGCTCCCGAAAGAGAAGCATGTTGCCACAATGATATGTCCCCAAGCAAGGAAAAATCAAGGGAAATGGTCACAAAACATAATAAATCACATAGGGATCCACTAATTGGGGTTTGTATGTGCATTTTATAATTCATGTATATTAAGTATGATTGCACTAAATTGACCTCATCTCCCTAAGGTAGTGGAACTACAAACATAATGGAAGAAGAGCACATAAGATGAAAAAGCATGTCTTTTTGCGTCAACATGGTAGAGACCAAAAAGAGATATCAATGCTTTGCATCATCCCCAAGTAGACAACACAAAGGCACATTTATGAACAATAGCACATGTATGACATAACATTGATATTGCATATAGAAGAATTGAGATACAAATAGAGGAAAGCCACAATATATTCAACCTCTTTACTACCTTATGCCAATAGAGAAACAAGAGTCATCCAAAGAGAGCCTACCATAACACAAAGACATATCAAGTAGTACATGAAGAGGGATGAACATTATGTACAAGAAAAAACACTTAAGAGAATCCATCACACGAGAAAATCTAGTCAAGCAAATTGTTTGCCTCACAATCTTTCTTAACATCACTTAAGGTTGATAGACAAGATGCACGAGGTGCAACAACAAGCATGGAAGATGGAGCTACTTCAAGTTATAAACAAGGATCACATTCTAATGATGAGTCATTTTGTTTGTCACTAGGAGCTAGGATTAATGCTTTTGAAAATATTGAGAAAACTCATTATTAATCTCAATAACCTCATACATATCATCAAAATTGTTAGGATCAACATTTTTAGCATGAACAACATCATTATCATCATCCATATCATCATATAAATTAATCACTATAGGATATTTCACATGTAAAGGAAATGAACCATCATTTTGCGTGACATTTTAAAATTTTGATGTGGTGGATTAAATTGAAATTTCTCCCTAGGGTTAGGTGAAGACTAGACAAATGGGACCAAGTCAACATTTGGTGTCTTTGAGGAGGAAAGGGGTTGGGAAGAAAGCTCATGAGCCTTGGCACATCATCTACATTGGTATTCTCTCACATAATCATTTATCTTAGTTCAAATCAAAACTTGCGAAGGTTGGGGATCAACCAACATAGGTTTCTTTTCTTCTCTTGTAGGGGGAGGAACAAAAGAAACTTCACTAGGTTGAGAGATACAAGATGCTAGGCATTTTCCTTTATACAATGTAGGGGGTGGAACCACAATATGTAGGGGAGGAATAGAAGTAGTAAGAAGTTCTTATCTAGGATGAGGAGGAGGAATATCCATAGGTGAAGAGTCTTTAGGTATACTCAAGGTTGATATCATCTCACGTTTCCATTATTTATAGGATAGGAAAATAATATATATTTGAGGCTTCAAAGGTTCTGATGTAGAGTCCCGGTATAGGTATAGGATAGGTTCCCCTAATCCAAGAACATACCAAGGAACCTATAAATCACACAACACTCCTAGGGGTTAAGGAATATCAGTTTGACAAGTCCCACATCCCTTTCTTCCAAACAAAAGACTACCGGTACAAGGTCTCTTTCATTTACTGGTATAAGGTCTCTATGGTCAAAAATGGTTTGGTCCCTTCTCCAATGCAACAATGGCTATTTAAGGTTTTATTTGAAGTCCCCTAGGTCAAGGAGACCTCCTTCAATCATTGAATTCAGGTTCCCTCTACCGGTTTGGGTAACTACTGCAACAAGACCTACAAAACCTAGTAGCCCTACTAGACCGGTTTTCCACACTTAACTCTTTATTTCTCCAAAATACCAGACAAAAATTCCCAGATTTGGATACCCTTTTGGAAGTTACAAAACATATCCTAATAGTTCTTACCAGTAGGGAACACAAGAATCCAAACCCTACTTTGGTTAGGGGATCGGTATAGCCCAATTAGGCCTATTTTACAAAGGAGTGTGTAGATATAGACCTTAACTCACCAAAAAAAATCAAGAAATACTCTTAAGTCATTGAAAATACACCAATTATTAATTCTTAGGCCATGATCAGACCTTTAACCCCTGATGTGAGACCCGTTTGCTTACACTTGCACGGTGGCCACATGGAGTTGCCCACCTTAATGCATAAAACCCTCGCCTCCAACTGGTCCTAACCTAAAAAAGGCCTTTAAAATCCTAAAATACATTGGCCATACTTGTATACCCTCCAAAGCCATGAACCACCAATGAAGGATCAACAAGATAAGGACATTTCTTAGCAAAACCCTAGACAAAATTGTCAAATCTAGAACACTTCTAGAAATTTGCCGATTTCTTCCTTGTCTTGGTGAATTAGGACCTCAGACTTGATGCATCTGAAAGCTGATTGGCCACTCTAACACATCCCACTAGTTTCCTAATTCCTAAATGATCATCTAGTATGGTACACCGTGTAGAATAATGGAATTGTAGGAAATTCTCAGAAATATATTACTTCAATGATGCCAAAAGTTTACAAAGTCATTCTCCCCCCCCCCCCAATGATGATTGAGGATGACATTTTATACCTTCCTCAATTGTTATCAACCACCTTTTTAACCGAGGTGACCATTGGGAGGAAGTTTCTATTTGCAACCAAAAGTTTTTTTTAAAGTTGTCAACAAAGTTGTCAAGTTTGAGCAACTTTTGACATATGTTAAATCTGCCTACCTAGAGGTGCTTCAACATATCCTAAACCTTCCTAAGAAATCATAAACACCTAGAAAAATACTCAACCAAATACCCCTAGGCCCATATGCCCATGGTGGCTTATCAATTTGCCAAATCCATGTCATTGGGTAACAAGGTGGGGTTTATTACAAACAAATCAAACATCAAACAAACAAGACTACCCTATTACATAGATTGAAAGGTCACATTATCATGTGTGTCCTTTAGCCTTTATTGCTCTTATTATCTTAGTCATGAGGTTCTCCTACACCATACTCCTAGGGTGAATGAATCTCAAGTCCACTTGAGATGAGGTCATGTAATGTAGTGCCATGCTTCTTGATCTGATCTTCACTCAACCAAATGGATTCAGGGTCTTGTTTTCCTTTCCATTTGACCAAGTATTGCATGTACTCATTGTTCCTAGTCTTCTTTACAATCTTGGTGTCCAACACTTTTTCAAGTTTAGGTGGCTCATGTTTGGGAAAATCTATATCTGCTGCTTCTTCTAGGACCTGTTGTGAGTTACCTGCATCAGAGTCACCTTTAAAAGGAGTTAGATCACAAACATTAAAAATAGGAGATATGCCAAGGTCTGATGGTAATTGAATTTCATAAGCATTGGTGCCAAACTTCTTCAAGATTTGACATGGTCCTACTTTCCTTTGCATGAGCTTAGTGTGTTTGCCCTTGGGTAACCTTTCCTTCTTCAAACTTGCCCAAACCAAATCTCCAACTTGAAATTGTACCTCTCTCCTTTTCTGATCTGCATGTTCTTTGTATTTTTCTGATGACTTTTAAAGTTGTATTTTGACCTGCTCATGAACTTCTTCTATGGCTTCAACAAACCTCTCACCATCTGCACTTATGGGATCTGTATGGGGTAGTTTTCTCAACTCCAACACCCCTCTTGGATGCAACCCATACACAATCTAAAATGGTGACTTCCCTGTGCTTCTATTTACAATTTCATTGTAGGCAAACTCATCCTGAGGTAAGATTGAATCCCACTTTTCACCATGCTACCTTGTAAGACATCTCAACAAATTCCCTAATGATCGGTTTACTACTTCTATCTACCCATCCATTTGTGGATGATAGGCTGATGAGAAGGACAGATTGGTGCCAAGTTTCCTCCACAGAGTTCTCCAAAAATGGCCAACAAATTTGACATCCCTGTCAGACACTATGTTCAATGGAAGTCCATGAATCCTTTCTACTTCTCTAAAAAATAAATCTTCTATATAAGATGCATCACTAGTGGACTTACATGGCAAGAAATGTGCCATTTTACTAAACCTATCCACTATCACAAATACATTGTCAAACCCCTTTTGGGTCCTAGGTAAACCCATTACAAAGTCCATTGACGCACTTTCCCAACGTCTTGAGCGAATGGGTAAGGGTTGATAGAGACCAACATTTGTACTTCTTCCTTTTGCCTTTTGGTAAATGGTGCATGTATCTACAAACTTTCTTACATCAACCTGCAATTTGGGCCAAAAGTAGTGCCTTCCTATGAATTCAAGTGTCTTGTCCAAACCAAAATGACCTGCCATAGCTCCATTATGCTTTTCCTTGATGATATTAGTCCTCATTGAGCACTTTGGTATGTTAAATTGTCCACCTTTGAAAAGAAGTCCATCTTGGATCAGAAAATCAAAAAACTCCACATGATACCTTTCACCAAATTCAGTACATGCCTTGTAAATCTCTTTAAAGTCATCATCTGTAGTATACATATCTTTCATTGCATCAATCCCAATGCTTTCTAATTGGATTTCAAATATGGTTAGCACTCTCCTACTCAGTCCATCAACCACTTTGTTAGCTACTCCTTTCTTGTGTTTTATGGAAAAGGTATAGGTGTGTAGGGATTCTACCCACTTCATATGCCTATGGATTAGCTTTTCTTGGCTATTAATGAAACTCAAGGCTTGGTTGTGAGTATAGACCACAAATTCCTTTGGTAGCAGATAGTGTCTCCATTTTTTCAATGCCTGAACTAGTGCATACATTTCTAGGTCATAAGAAGAATATTTTCTCTTTGCCTCATTGAGTTTTTCACTAAAGAATGCTATAGGTCTGCCTTCTTGGCTTATGACTTGTCCTATGGCCACATGACTAGCATCACACTCAATCTGAAACACTTTGTTAAAATCAGGTAAAGCAAGTACCAGTTATTGAGCTACCTTTTTCTTGAGAGTTTCAAATACCTCATCTGCCTCCTTTGTCCAAGAAACTCGCACTTTTGACCACCTTTAATGGTTTCCAACATTGGAGCACACATCTGACTGAAACCTCTTATGAAATTTCTATAAAATATGGCTAATCCATGGAAACTTCTAACTTCACCAATAGTCTTAGGAGTAGGACAAGAAAGAATTGCATTTACCTTATCCTGATCCATCTTCAAGTGACCTTTGGAGATCACAAATCCTAGGTAGATGAGCTCTTCCTGCATGAACAAACACTTCTCCATATTGATCATCAATTTCTCTTCACTCAACTTTTTCAAAACCATGTCTAGATGCCTCAAGTGTTCTTCCTTTGTCCTACTAAATACTAGGATGTCATCCAAATACACTATTACAAACTTCCCTATGAATTCTTTCAAAATTTCATTCATGGGTCTCATGAATGTCCTTGGGGCCTTAGACAAGCCAAATGGCATAACCTTCCATTCATACAACCCTTCATTTTTTTTTAAGGTTGTTTTCCACTCATCACCAGGCCTGATTCTAATTTGGTGGTATCCAGTCTTTAAATCAATTTTAGAAAAATATTTTGCACCCCCCAAACAATCAAGCAAATGCTCTATCCTAGGCATTGGAAATCTATACCTTATGGTGATCTTATTGAGAGCTCTTGAGTTAGTACAAAACCTCCATGTTCCATCCTTTTTGAGTGCCAAAACTACAGGTACTACACATGGGCTAAGGCTCTTTCCAATCAGGTCAGAATCTAGTAACTCCTGAATCTGCCTTGCCATCTCCTCATTTTGTTGTGGTGTGAGTTTGTATGTAGCCTTGTTAGGTAATGTAGCCCCTGAGATTAGGTTAATGTAGTGACTGATCTCTCTCATTGGTGGCAAAATCCTTGGTACTCCATCTGCAACTATTCCTTGGTATCTACCAATGATCTTCTTCACTTCCGGACTGAGATCCTTGTCCTTTCCTTCTTCTTTGTCATCTGCAACAAGCTTCTCCTTTGAGGTTGGTATTGGAAGCAATGCAAAGCATATTCCTTCTTCCTTCTTTATCTCCTTGAGGAATGGTTTTCCCTCAATCATCATCACTTTGGACTCAGTTTCTTTTTGCTATTCATTGTTTCCAGTCAAGGGAATTAGCTCTATGACCTTGCCATTCTTTGTGATGGAATAGGTATTCCTAAAACCATCATGGTGTGATTTGAGGTCATACTGCCACGGTCTTCCAAACAAGAGGTGACAAGAATCCATGTTAACATCATCAAACAAAATCTTATCTTTATATGCTCCTATCTGGAATTCTACCCATGACTACTCTTCTACAAGAGTTTGTTGCCCTTTTGTGAGCCAAGACACCTTATAGGGGTATGGATGGGGTATCCTCCTCAATTTCAACTTCTCTACCTTTTCTATTGACACAAAATTCTCAGTAGACCCTGAGTTAACTAGAACTTTACATACCTTTCCTCCTGATTGGCAAGTGGTGCGGAAGATAGACTTCCTCTGAGGTGGCTCCATGGGTGTTCGTACCTTCAAGAGGTTTCTTCTCAACATTAGTGCCTCTTCGGTCTCTGGATAACCATATGAATCAGGTTTACTACTGCCTTGGTAATCTGAATCTTGGGTTAGATTGGCTCTCCTTTCTCCTTGGGAACTAGACCCCATCTTCTCCGGGCATCTGTTGGCAATGTGCCCCTCTTGGTTGTAGTTAAAACATTTTATTGGTCCTACCTCTCTTCTTGATGATCTTCCTCTAAAATTTGGCCTTCTACCTCTGAAGTTGTTGGCATTTTTTATGATTATGTTGTGATTGCCATTGATAGACACACAATTTCTATGAGATCACTTTTTGTATGTATGAGTTAAAGCTCAACCGGTATTTGTTCCAACCGATATGATGTATTATAGTCTTTAGACTATTGGTGTTTTGCAGAAAGTGTTTAACGATCTAAAGTGGTATGAAGACCCCAAGCGGTTCGAGGATCTCAAGTGGTACAAAGGAATGAAGTGGCACAACTCATATTTCCCAATCTTCATTTTGTCAAATCGGCAACCGGTATTTTGCTTAAACTGGTATTTTGTTTGAACCGGTAATACTCTATGATGAGTTACCAACTGATATTTTGCGATGAGTTACCATCCACCGATTGTTTTGCGGTGCCAACACTTTGGCGGTGCTTTTTGTGTCATATTACCAAATATGTCTAGATGCATTGAACCTAAGAAATTGTATTGTAATCCTATTGGACCGACATGAAATCAGATTCCTTTATAGGGACGTCATGTCTAGTGTTTTAGGTTGTTTCTAGGGTTTAAGGTGGTTGATGAATATTTGTAAGTGTGATTATAGAAGAGAAGTTCAGGTCTGTGAGAAAAAGAAGAGTGTGAATGTGTTGAAGACTGAAGTAATGTTGGAATGCATTAGGAACGAGCTATCAAGGATCTAACCAAGCAATCTGTGCTATTTGCTAGATCACTCACTTGTTGATTACTCATATCTTCAACAAGTCTAAAGCCCTTAACTGGGTAGGCCCAAAAAGCCTTTTGTAAATCCTCTAACAAGGTGGTTCACATCTGTGGATCTAAAATCCTCTAGCAAGGTAGTCTTTAATTGGACTTATCTCCTAATAGAGATTGAAATTTCCTAACAGGATCTTTTAACCGGTCTGGTTCCTATTCTGCAGATAGTTACTTGTGGGTTTTATCTCACCATGGTTTTTCCCATTTGGGTTTCCATGTCAAAATATCTTGTGTTATGGTGTTTGTGCTTCTGTGGGTGAATGCATTATTTATTATTTGGTTTGCATGTGTGCTAACCAGTTTGTTTGCTAAACTGCTTTACCGGTTTACTGTTAGAATAGTAAAGTGTTTAAGTACATAAATTTTTGGCATACTAATTCACGCCCCCCCTCTTAGCATTCATCAGAAGTTGCCTTCATTGTTTCTATCATTCCTTAAGGAGTCTTGACTACTCTCTCCTTGAAACTCAAAATTTGATCCTCTTCCTCTGAAGTTGCTCCTTCCTCTTGGCTGCTTACCCCTTCCTCTACTGCTATTCTCTAGTCTTATTTTGAGCTTCTCCTCTACCATTAATGCTAATTGATAGCATCTATGAATAGTGTTAGGGAACAATAGGTTCAACTCTTCTTGTATGTTCCACCTTAGGCCACTTAGATACCTTGCCACTCTTTCACTTTCATCTTCAACCTTTTTAGACTTTATACTCAATTTCTGAAATTCTTCAATATAGGCACACACATCCATCTATTTTTGTCTGAGATTCTACCTTCTCTTGTGCAATTGGACTTCATAGTCCTTAGGTACATATACTCTCTTGATTTTTGTAATCATCTTCTTCCAAGAGGTGATCATTCCTCTTCCCTCTTTCACTCTTTCTCCTTGCACAAAATTCCACCATGTCAGGGTTGCTCCTTGCATTTTTGGCTTGGCAATTTTCATCTTTTGGTTGTCAACAATGTCTTCACATTCAAAAAAATTGTTCAAGGACTCTATCCAGTCCATCACTCCATCGACATCCATCTTCCCACTAAAAATAGGAAGGTTTTATTTTTGGTCCATGGTTCTCCTCTCCACAGACTTCAAGGCATTGACCAAGTACCTATGATCTACATGAACTTCCTCTTCTTCCTGCCCTTGTGGGTTCTCCTCTTCTTCTCCCACTTCCTCTGAGCCACCTAGTCCTCTCTCCAGCCTACCTTCCAAGTTCTTAATCAACCTTCTAAGTAGATCATTTTCCTCTTTGTTCTCTTGCACCATCCTAGCAAGTTCCACATTTGTCACCTTTGGAGGCATTCTTCTAGCCTCACCCTTTGATTCTTCTGCTGACATGTACTATTCTTCTTCCCAAAGGATTCCTCCTATGCTTTGATACCAATTTGATGCAGAGTCCTAGTATAGGTATAGGATAGGTTCCCCTAATCCAAGAACACACCAAGGACCCTAGAAATCACACAACACTCCCAGGGGTTAAGGAATATCAGTTTGACAAGTCCCACATCCCTTTCTTCCAAACAATAGACTACCGATACAAGGTCTCTTTCATTTACTGGTATAAGGTCTCTATGGTCAACAATGGTTTGGTCCCTTCTCCAATGCAACAATGGCTATTTAAGGTTTGATTTGAATTCCCCTAGGTCAGGGAGACCTTCTTCGATCATTGAATTCAGGTTCCCTCTACCGGTTTGGGTAACTGATGCAACAAGGCCTACAAAACCTAGTAGCCCTGCCATACCAATTTTCCACACTTAACTCTTTATTTTTCTAAAAGACTAGACAACAAACCCTAGATTTGGATATACCCTTTTGGAAGTTACAAAACATATCCTAAGAGTTCTTACCAGTAGGGAACACAAGAATCCAAACTCTACTTTGGTTAGGGGACCGGTATAGCCCAATTAGGCCTATTTTACAAAGGAGTGTGTAGATATAGAACTTAACTCACTAAAACAACTCAAAGAATAATCTTAAGTCATTGCAAATACCAATTCCTAAGTCTTGGCTCATGATCAGACCTTTAAACCCTGATGTGAGACCTATTTGCTTATACTTGCACGGTGGCCACATGGAGTTGCCCACCTTAATGCATCAAACCCTCACCTGCAACTGGTCCTAACTTGAAAAAGGCCTTTAAAATCCTAAAATAAATTGGCCATAATTGCATCCCCTCAAAATCCATGAACCACCAATGAAGGATCAGCAAGGTAAGGCCATTTCTTAGCAAAACCCTAGACAAAATTGTCAAATCTAGAACACTTCAAGAAATTTGCCGATTTCTTCCTTGTCTTGGTGAATTAGGACCTCAGACTTGATGCATCTGAAAGTTGATTGGCCACTCTAACACATCCCACTAGTTTCCTAATTCCTAAATGATCGTCCAGTACGGTACACCATGTAGAATAACGGAATTGTAGGAAAATCTCAGAATTATATTACTTCAATGATGCCAAAAGTTTACAAAGTCATTCTCCCCCCCCCCCAAATGATGATTGGGGATGAAATTTTATACCTTCCTCAATGGTTATCAACCACCTTTTTAACTGAGGTGACCATTGGGAGGAAGTTACTATTTGCAACCAAAAGTTTTTTTTAAAGTTGTCAACAAAGTTGTCAAGTTTGAGCAACTTTTGACATATGTTAAATCCGCCTACCTAGAGGTGCTTCAACATATCCTAAACCTTCCTAAGAAATCATAAACACCTAGAAAAATACTCAACCAAATACCCCTAGGTCCATATGCCCACAGTGGCTTATCAATTTGCCAAATCCATGTCATTGGGTAACAAGGTGGGGTTTATTACAAACAAATCAAACATCAAACAAACAAGACTACCCTATTACATAGATTAAAAGGTCACATTCTCATGTGTGTCCTTTAGCCTTTATTACTTTTATTATCTTAGTCATGAGGTGCTCCTGCACCAGGTTCAAGTTGTTGGGGCCAAAAGTAATCAAGTGTTAAATTTCCATGTGTTGTTGTGTGTTGGTAAAGAATTTGATTGGTCGTGATAATTTTCTTGTTAGGAGGAAATTTCAAACACTTATGGACAGTAGAAGGGATAGCTTGCATGAAAGAGAAGTAATGATGTTCAAACTTCACAAAAAAATGATCAAAGGTAGGGCTAACATCAAAGGTGATATCTAAGCACTTAGTACTCACCTAAATAAAAAGAGTGATATAACCTAGAGTACGACAAGTGAAACCATCATTTACC
This sequence comes from Cryptomeria japonica, assembly GCF_030272615.1. Taxonomy (NCBI): domain Eukaryota; kingdom Viridiplantae; phylum Streptophyta; class Pinopsida; order Cupressales; family Cupressaceae; genus Cryptomeria; species Cryptomeria japonica. Next base: position 619,642,266 of record NC_081407.1, read on the forward strand.
TTGATCATAAAATTATATTTGTCATATGTTTCTTGATGAAATTGTTGAGTAAAACATTGTTCTTCAGTAATAAAATTCACCATACATACTAGATCAACGAGCACTCAGTGTGAGAGATCCCTTTAATCTTCATAATAATATATAATGGTCCATTACGTGCCTTAATAATCTCCATAGATTCAAAGCTTATGCAAGGTTTAGGTTTAGATTTTAAAATAAGATTCACAACATTGTTAGATTCCAAGCTTAAATCATTATATGTAGAGCTAAATTTATTAGACTCAACCACATTAGTAGAATGAGAAAGCAAAGGATCGGTAAATATTTTTATATTTTTATTAGGAGGTGCTACTGACTTGTTTCCTTTATCACTCACACCTACCAAGGATATGATATTGGAATAAATAAGATCTTGAATCTTATTTCTCAATTTGTAACATTTTTTTGTAGCATGACCCACTTGACGATGGCATTGGCAAAAGGCTTTATGGTCAAAAGAAGGTGGTAGAGGCTTGGAGGTGTCTATATATTTGATGGGAGGAAGTTGAAACACATTAGCATTCATCAAGCTAAGCATTATACTATGTAAATATTTAGAAAGAGGAGTTAATTATTTTCTAAAGTATTTGGATAAATGGGCCACACCTAGAGTTGTGGATGCCAGTTGTTTGTTTATATGAATAGAAGAGTTATCATTGATCTTGATGAAGCCTTTGTTTTATTTTTGAAACTTGTTGAGTGCTCTCATTCTTATCAATTGAATCCATTAAAGATGAGGATTCAAGATGGATCACTTGAAGTTGATAGTTATAAGGCACTGGACATAATTGTGTGAAATATATAAATTCAGAAAATACAAGCTTATATCTAATATCCTTTTACAAATTAGAGATAAAAATTCTTTGAAAATCACCATCAAACATAGCTAGCCAATTTGTATATGCAAATTTTTAAATCTACCAATGAAATGAGTCAAATTTTTTTAACTTCTTGCTTACAATGAATCAAATCAGTCAAAGTAATTTGAGGACAAATGTTATATATTTTTTGGATTAATAACAATGATTTATATTAATTATAAAGTTAAAAAGATATACATTATATACATTCATAATCAAGGATTAACCCTTGTTCAGTCCCTAGATAATAAAGAAGATCTACCAGCTAACATAAATCTACTGCCACCAACATATAATATCACCATCCCCGAATATTCATACTACTGGCTTCACAATAACCCTTCAAAAAACAAAATGTAGTCTCAGACCATTATTGCAAGGCACCCATAAACAAAGCATGATAAAAAACCACTATCGAAAACTCCAAAAAAAGACTAAATACACATTAATTTTTTTTCTTTTTCTTGCCTGATCTATTCACCTAGAAATCCTCATGGTCAAACTCCTATTTCTGCTCTTGAATCTATTTTGTGTTCCCTTTTTTGGCCTCCTTGGAAATTTGTAGGTCCACTTCACACTCCTGGCTAAAGTCTTTGAGTGCCTCCCACCCCAAGCGAGCTTCCTCTATAGACACCTCTTTGTCTACCTGATGCAAGTGCTAGGGTAGGTGAGTGCAATTCTAGACAAAACTGTCACAATAGGCCACCAAGGAAACCCAAAACACCCTACCAACCAGAATTAAACCTTAAAAACACTCTTCAATTAATCATAAACAACATTCTGGACCCTAAGAATAACATTGACGAGATCTTAGAATCAAAAGTTGAAAATTGCTCAAGCCTACTCAAACCAGCTAGACACCAAACTTGGCTTCACGTTGGAAATATGACAAAATGGTGAGCAAGGATAAAACCAAATGGTCAAGGTGGGTGAAAATTCCCATACAAACATGCTCAAGGTGTGGTGACACAACAAACTGATCAATTCAACAAGGTTCTTTGTAAAACCCCAAAATCCTTGTAGCCCTACTCAAGAGGACTTATCAAAACAACTTTGCAAAATTGTAATTGACCAACAAAAAAAGTGGATATCCAAATACCCTTTATTGAGAAAGGTATAAATCCAAAATGAGAAGGTCTGGAAAGCAAAGGAGACCTATTGCCTTTCACATATGCAAGTAGGCCTAATTAGGCTTAAGTAGGTGGGTTTGTGAAGGAAGTGTATGAAATTTGATTGATAAAAAAGTGTCACCAATTGGAAAAGTTATTTCCACAACCCAATTGACTAAATCCAGGAGGTTGTGCATTGGTTCAACCCCTATTTTGTTTTATCACCAATTTTGCATTTTGAAAACTAGGTTGTCACATGAGGATGCCAACCTTAGAATCAAATCAAAAGCCAAAGACACCTGCCAACCTGCAAATTTATTATATAATAATTGAATACATATACAAACCTCTCATTCCACCAAGTTTTAGAATTTTTGTACAGTGGCCATGAGAGGAAATGCAAAAATAGGTCAAAACCCTAGGTTTAGGAGGGTTTCAAAACTCTTTTTAGTAAAAATGCAATAAATTTCAAACCAGAGCACTTAGAGACCTCAAATAAAAAGAAAAATAAATATAAGAGGCCCCTAAATCTGAATCCATAAGTTATAACCTCCCAATAGTCTGAAAACAATCCGTACAAGAGCAAAAACGTTATTGTTTACAAGAAAACAAGGTTTCTTTATTGATTGTCAAATGAAAATTTACATCAACTCCTTCATCACCCACATAAAAGGGCTTATGAAGGCCTCCCCCATTGGTTAAAACTAATTTTTGAACTAATTAGCCAATGGGGAAGGATATTTTCTTACAAGCAAAAGTTGTCAAGTGTTGTGATGACAACATTGTCACTTTTTGACAATTTTTGCTCAAAAGCACTTAAAAGTGCAAACTAACTTTCTAAATCCTACCAATGGTCATGAAGGACCAATTTTTTGCCAAAAAAAAGAAAATAACTTAAAACTCAAGTTTTATGACCCCTTTACCATAGTTGACCAAGTGGCTCATAAATTGCCAAAATCTGGGACTAGGCCTCACAAAAGGATCAAAAACAAGACTAATGACTCCTAGCATGAAATAAACATTCCAAGGCCCCTTAGGAGTCATAACAAGGTAGGATAATCAACTGCACCATACTCCCCATGAGTTTTTGAACTCAAGTTCCCACTTGAGTCAAGTTTATCAAGTGAAGATCCATGATTTTGGATCTGTTCTTTAGTCATCCATGTGGCATCAATGTTTGTTTCAGAATCTTAGAATCCAAGATCTTTTCCAACTCAACCGGCTTTCTTTGAGGAAGGTTGGTGACATAGTCTTCTTGGTCATGAAATATTTGATCATTAGAAGTACCTGCACCTTCAGAAGGACCTGCAAAAATGTCAATACCTGCATCACCTTTATAAGAGGTCAGATCACAAATATTGAAAATAGGAGAAATTTGCAAAGTAGGAGGAAGAGAAATCTCATAGGCGTTGTCACCCATTTTGTTCAAAATGGTGCATGGCCCCACTTTCTTCATATGCAACTTGGAATATCTGCCCTTAGGCAATCTTTCCTTCCTGAGATATGCCAAAACTTTGTCTCCAATTTTGAAATGTACTTCCTTTCTCTTTTTATCATCTTGGGCTTTGTACTTTTGAGTAGTATTTTGGAGGGTTTGTTTCACCTTTTCCTGCACTTTTGCTATCAAATCTGCAAGTTCCTCTCCTTGTGCACTAATTTTGAAATTAGATGGTAGGTCTACCAAGTCTAGGGGACCCCGAGGATGCATGCCAAACACTGTTTGAAAAGGAGTCTTCCCTATTGACCGGTTTAGAGAGTCATTGAATGCAAACTCTGCTTGAGGGAGTACCATCTCCCAATTCTGATTGTATTGCTTTGTTAGGCATCTAAGTAGATTACCTAATGACCTATTCACCACTTGTGATTGGCCATCAGTTTGTGGGTGATATGCAGAACTATAGGTCAGATTTGTGCCCAATTTCTTGAACAAAGTTCTCCAAAAATGGCCTTGAAACTTCACATCTCTATCTAAGACAATTGTTTTTGGTAACCCATGAATTCTGACTACTTCTTTGAAGAAGAGATGGGCAATATGTGAGGCATCATTTGTGCTTTTACAAGGTACAAAATGTACCATCTTGTTGAACCTGTCCACAATGACAAAAACACTATCATACCCTTGCTTACTCCTAGGCAATCCCATTACAAAATCCATTGAGATTGATTCCCAAGGCCGAGAAGGTATTGGTAAGGGATGATACAATCCTTGATTGGTTGACACACCTTTTTCTTGCTGATATATTGTACAAGTTTGAACAAAAATTTTGACATCATTTGCCATTTTAGGCCAAAAATAACTCCTTTTGACCAAAATCTGAATCACCTGCATAGAGAGTCTTCAAGGCATTAATACCAATGCTTTAAAGTTGGATTTATTGAACCAAACCCACTCTTTTGCTTAATGCATCAGCCACTTTGTTGGCTTGACCCTTTTTGTGCTTGATAGTGAAAGTATAGGCTTGAAGTTGCTCCATCCATTTGATGTGTTTAACACTTAGTGTCTCTTGTGAGTCCGGGTAGCTAAGAGCATGATTGTCTATGAAAATAACAAACTCCTTTGGTAGAAGGTAGTGTCTCCATTTTTTCAATGCTTGAACCATTGCATAAAGTTCAAGGTAATAAGTAGAATACTTCTTCTTGGCCTCATTGAGATTTTCTGAAAAGAAAGCAATAGGTCTATTTTCTTGTCTTAGGATAGCCCCTATAGCCAAGTTACTAGCATCTGTTTCAACTGTAAACACTTTGCCAAAATTAGGCAAGGTTAGATAAGGATATTTTGCCACCATGTTCTTCAAATATTTAAAAGCCTCATTGGCTGCATTAGTCCATATAAACTTAGTTTTTCTACCACCTTTAATTGTATCCAATAATGGAGCACATATATAACTGAAATTTTTAATAAACTTCCTATAAAAAGTGGCTAATCCATGAAAACTTCTCATATCACCTGGATTCTTTCATTGAGGCCAACTTATAATGGCTTCTACCTTGCTTGGATCTATCTTTAGTATGCCTTGAGAGATGACAAAGCCCAAAAATGTGAGCTCCTTCTGCATGAAGATACACTTCTCTAGATTGATGATTAGTTTGTGCTCATCCAAATGGTTAATATGCTCTTCTAAAGTGCTTCTAAAAATCAGAATATCATCAAGATATATAACCACAAACTTACCATTGAAATATTTGAAGATTTCATTCATCAACCTCATGAATGTGTTTGGAGAAATGCTCAAACCAAAAGGCATGACAAACCATTCATACAAACCATCTGTTGTCTTGAATGCAGTCTTCCATTCATCTCCCGGTTTGATCCTTATTTGGTGATAACTAGATTTGAGATCAATTTTAGAGAAGTAGCAAGCATTTCCAAGTTGATCCATTAGGTCCTCCATCCTTGGAATTGGGAACCTATATCTTATATTGATCTTGTTTATAGCCCTTCTATCAGTGCATAACCTCCATTTCCCATCTTTCTTGCATGCTAATATTGTTGGTATGGCACAAGGGCTAAGACTCTTTTGAATGAGTCCCTTGTTCAACGTCTCATGAACTTGTCTTGAGATCTCAACATTCTGATTAGGTGTCATCTTGTATGGTGCCTTGTTGGGAAATGATGCACCAGGAATCAAATCAATTTGATGGGAAACATCTCTCAAGGGTGGGAGGGTAGGGGGCAACTCACTTGTGTTGACTTCCTTATACTTGTCAAGCAAACCTTTCACAACATCAGGAATAGGTGCTATAGGATCAAATTCATCTTTGTCCTTGGGTTTCACAACCAAAACAAAACTCTCTTCTTGAGACTCTTTCAATGTTCTTACCATCTCTTTCTCACCAATTAATATGATTGTGGGCTCTTTCTTTGCCTTAGTGTCAGGCAATGGTTTCATGGTATAGGTGACTCCATCTTTTACAATGGTGTAGGTGTTCTTCCTACAACTATAGGTGGCATCCATGTCACATTTCCATGGCCTCCCTAGTAGAAGATTACAAGCATCAATCTCTACAATATCACATAAATCTTTGTCCTTAAAATCACCTAAAGAGAACTCAACCATGGTTTGATCAGTCACAAGGGTTTGCTTCCCCTTAGTAAGCCAAGAAACATGATACGGAAAAGGATGAGTAGATTTAGTTAGTCCAAGTTTATCTACCATTTCTCTAGAAACCAAATTTTCAGTTGAACCAGAATCTATGAGTAGGTTACACACTTTACCTTGGCACCTTATCATTGTCCTGGAGAGATTCTTCCTTTGGGGGGGTTCTTGGGTGTGGGGAACTTGTAGGAAGGCCTGCCTCATCATTAGGACCATACATTCTTCAACATCAAGTTCATTTCTCTCCTCTTGGATCACTTGAGTTCTTCTTTCACCTTGGTTGTTGTTGTTATTGTTGTTTCCTCTTTCAGGGCACCTTTTAGCATGGTGTCCTAACTGATTACAATTGAAGCATTTGAGGGGTTCATTTGATCTCCCTCTTCCTCTACCAAAAGATCTTCTCCCTCTAGAGTTTCATCTACCACCATAGTCACCTTGTTCTTTGTTTCCTTAGGGCTTCTCCCAAGATTTGTTGTCATTACTTGACTGCCCTTTACTCCAAAAATTTCTCTTACCTTTGGAGTTCTTGTTGAAATTGCTACCTTTACCCTTGTTGCCTTGGTCTTGCCTCCTCTTCAACTTATCTTCCACTTTAAGTGCCAATTGGTAGCATTGGTGTACTGTGGTGGGGGTACACAAATTTAACTCATCTTGGATATTTATTTTTAAGCCATTCAAGTACCTGGCCAACCTTTCACTTTCCCTTTCCACCGTCTTGGACTTCAAACACAACTTTTGGAACTCCTCGGTGTATGTGTTGATGTCCATGTCCTTTTGCCTGAGATTTTGCCTCCTATGAAGTTGAACTTCATAATCTATAGGGATATAGGCCTCATGTATTTTGGCCTTCATGGTTTTCCAAGAGGTGATCAAATGCTTGTCCTCTTTCACCCTTTCTCCTTGAAGAAAGTTCCACCATGTCAAAGCTCCACCTTTCATCTTGGACTTCGCTATCTTGACCCTCTGACTTTCAGGGATCTCTTCACAATCAAAGAAAAAATATAGGGCATCAACCCATTCAATGACCACATTAGGGTCCATCTTGCCATTGAAGGTAGGCTGTTGGAGAAAAAAAAATACAACACCACAGGAGCCCAAATGATCTCTGTAAGCTGAAAAACCTGTTACAAGGAGAACCAAGGAAGCAAATCATAGAAGAAAGAAATATACAGAAAATATGTTCAAAAAGAGAGCTCAATATTCACCAAAAGTGTAATGAGATAATCCTTCTTCTTACAATGAAAAGAAAGAACTCAACCTTTAATAGGTCAAGAAACCCTAAAACAAAAAACCTAGGTTTGCACATAATAATTAATAAAAGAATTAATTATTATGCACCTAAAGTTAGCTTAAGTGTAAAAGAGATAAAGGGAACTTAAATAATTAAACAAATATTGTTTAATTAATCAAGTAAATACCCGAATACTCTAACATCCCCCCTTAAGTTAGACTTAGGGAGAAGCTAAAACCTAGAACAGCTACAGAAAGCAGGAAAGATGGTTTTTGGCAACAAGGCCTGATCAGGTACCCAAATACAATGAAATCTCTATGAATTGGAGAAATAGAGAAAACCACGTGGGAAAAAACTCTACTCCAAAAAGAGATGGAAAAGAACACCAGTGAAGCATGAAGAACCTGTAAACACTGTCGAAGAATAACTGCTGATCTGAAGAACCTCCACTAAAATAGAACATGACCAAGTAGAGAAGACTGTAATCTGTATGAGTGCCCTCAAATGACACTACTCGAATCAGAAGGTAAACAAGGCAAACAACTAAAATCGAAGATACAGATGGCATGAAAATAGCAAAGCCTGAAGAGTTGATCAATCGAACCACGGAAGCATTAGAACCAATAGGACAAACCTCCCCATAATGCTGAAGAGGGAGAGGGACAGGTACACTAAAAAGAACGGCCAACAAGAACTGCATGACGAAGAACCAGGAACATTGAAAGCATAGAGACAGTACACAGTGTCATGGAATGAACACTCATTGGACAAAGGCAAATGGCAAACAAAAGGCAAACATCAACCCCCTCATGGCACTTTATAAGTAGTGCATGTACAATAAGGCACAAGATGTTCAAGATCCCAAGTAAACAATGCATGATGGTACTTTATCTCAGTGTGTTTACATAAATACAATGCTACAATGATAATAAGACTGTAAGTAGAAAGGAGAACCAAAATAAAGACATCATACTTAGAGAAGAGATCCCAGGACCTGAAACAACCAAGATATCCACCAGAGTGTTGAAAAGAAAAAACCTGAATAAAATATGCATGGATCAGAATCTGGAAATAAAACTCATATGGCTAAAAAATACACAGCACATGCTTTCCAAAAATATAATTTTTTTGAAAAATGGAGTTCGGATGCTCATTCTATGGCTCCCGGAGTGCAAAAATGAGACCCTACTTTGACTAGAAACAAACATAGTCAAACAGAAAAATTGGAAAAAATACCAACATCACGAGGTCCGGCTTGGAACCAGCTTTTCGATGCCTATTCGTTTTCGAAAAAATGACTTCGCATGCCCAAGATATGGCCAAAAAACCAAACCCCCCTTCAAAACAAGAGGAAGGGGTAGTATGGTGGCTGGGGCAAGTGGAGGAGGCCAGTGGGCGGCACTCCGGTGGTAGCCGGGTGGAGCCCCGGTGGCCGGGTGGTGGGTTTCGGTGACCAAGCAGTGGAGCCAGGGTGGCCGACAGGTAGGGTGGCTGTGGCAGCAAGGGCCGGGCGGTGGCTGCAAGAGTCGGCAGGTGGCCAGAGCGCCGGCGGCAGGGGCCAGGGAGCTGTGGTGGCGGCAGGGGCCAGAAAGCTACGGCGGCTGGGGTTGCAGCGGTGGTGGGGGGGGCCACAGGCAGGAAGGCCAACGGTGAGGGCCGGCAGGGCCGCAGGGAGGTGGAGGCCGGGAAGCAAGGTCGTCGGAAGGCGGGGCCGTCAGAAAGCAAGGGCCGGAGGACGCCCAATGGGCCCGCTCTGTCATTGGTGGTGGGGGCCTGCATGATGGCAGGGGGTCCCACGGTACCTTGCGTACCGTGGGGAACCTCCCCCCCAAAATAAAAAAACTTTTGCCAAAACAAATTTTTTTGCTAGAAACCCTTGCTTATTTTTTCGCCCTTTTTTTGCTTTTTTCTTTTTTTTTTGAAGATTTTTTTTTTCTAAATAAAAAATTCAGTCTGCATGTCGTAAAAAGGCAAAAAAAAAAAAAAATTGAAATTTTTTTCTCAAACTGCATGCCAGGGTCGTACGACCTGGATCTGGAGAAAAAAATAGTCCCAGAGGCTCAGGTACAAAAAAAGGTCAAGTTTTATATGACCATAGGGGTTTTCGGGCCTTCTGAGCACGATGGTGAGGTCCTTTTAGGCCCAAAGTACTTATAAAAAATCCCTATCCCTAGGTGCATAAAAAACTTTCTGAAACCCTAGATCTACTTCCAATGCAAAAATTCTCAAAACAAGAACAGATAGCTGCAGATCTGAAGCTCTGATACCATATTGGAGTTGAGAAAATACAACACCACAGGAGCCCAAATGATCTCTGCAAGTTGAAAAACCTATTACAAGGAGAAGTAAGGAAGAAAATCACAGAAGAAAGAAATACACAGAAAATATACTAAAAAAGAGAGCTCAATATTCACCAAAAGTGTAATGAGATAATCCTTCTTCTTACAATGAAAAGAAAGAACTCAACCTTTAATAGGTCAAGAAACCCTAAAAAGGAAAATCTAGGTTTGCACATAATAATTAATAAAAGAATTAATTATTATGCACCTAAAGTTAGCTTAAGTGTAAAAGAGATAAAGGGAACTTAAATAATTAAACAAATATTGTTTAATTAATCAAGTAAATACCCAAATACTCTAACATAGGAAAGTCGAGTTTACTATCAGTGGTTCTCCTTGCCACTGTCTTGAGGGAATTAATAAGTTACCTTTGGTCTGCAGGTACATCATCAACATCATCCTGCCACAAGGGTTCTTCCTCTTCTTCACCCCTCTCTCCAAGGTCTTCTCCTTGTCTCCTCTCATTAAGCTTTTAGTTAAAATTGTTTACTTCATTCATTAGGGATTGCACCCTCTTTACCAATTCCACATTTTTCATGTGGGGTGGGACCCTTTCATTGATGTTATCTCCATCTGCATTATTCTCTAACATCTTTCACTCCTAGATTCAAAACCTAAGCTCTGATACCACTTGATGCAAGTGCTAGGCTAGGTGAGTGCAATTCAAGACAAAACTGTCACAATAGGCCACCAAGGAAACCCAAAACACCCTACCAACCAGAATTACACCTTAAAAACACTCTTCAATTAATCATAAACAACATTTTGGACCCTAAGAATAACATTGACAAGATCTTAGGATCAAAAGTTGAAAATTGCTCAAGCTTACTCAAACCGGTTAGACACCAAACTTGGCTTCAAGTTGGAAATTTGACAAAATGGTGAGAGGGGATAAAAAAAAATGGTCAAGGTGGGTGAAAATTCCCATAAAAACATGCTCATGGTGTGGTGATACAACAAATTGATCAATTCAACAAGGTTCCTTTGTAAAACCCCAAAATCCTTGTACCCCTACTCAAGAGGACTTATCAAAACAACTTTGCAAAATTGTAAATGACCAACAAAAAAAGTGGATATCCAAATACCCTTTATTGAGAAAGGTCTAAATCCAAAAGGAGGAGGTCTAGAAAGAAAAGGAGACATGTTGTCTTTCACAGATGCAAGTAGGCCTAATTAGGCTTAAGTAGGTGGGTTTGTGAAGGAAGTGTATGAAATGTGATTTATAAGAAAGTTTCACCAATTGGAAAAAAAATTTCCACACCCCAATTTGTCAAATCCAGGAGGTTGTACATTGGTTCAACCCCTATTTTGTTTTATCACCAATTTTGCATTTTGAAAACTAGGTTGTCACATGAGGATGCCAACCTAAGAATAAAAGCAAAAGCCAAAGACAACTGCCAACCTGAAAATTTCTTGCGAAATAATTGAATATATATACAAACCTCTCATTCCACCAAGTTTTAGAATTTTTGTACAGTGGCCACAAAAATAGGTCAAAACCCTAGGTTTAAGAGGGTTTCAAAACTGTTTTTAGTAAAAATGCAATAACTTTCAAACCAGAGCACTTAGAGACCTCAAATCAAAAGAAAAATAAAGGTAAGAGGCCCCTATATCTTAATTAATAAGTTATAACCTCCCAGTATTCCGAAAGCAATCCTTACAAGAGCAAAAACATGACTGTTTGCAAGAAAACAAGGTTTCTTTATTGATTGCCAAATGAAAATTTACATCAACTCCCTCATCACCCACCTGAAAGGGCTTATGAAGGCCTCCCCCATTGGTTACAACCAATTTTTTAACTAATTAGCCAATGGGGAAGGATATTTTCTTACAAACAAAAGTTGTCAAGTGTTGTGATGACAACATTGACTCTTTTTGACAATTTTTGCTCAAAAGCACTTAAAAGTGCAAACTAACTTTCTAAATCCTACCAATGGTCATGAAGGACCAATGTATTGCAAAAACCAAGAAAATAACTCAAAACTCAATTTTTATGACCCCTTGACCATAGTTCGACCAAGTGGCTCATAAATTGCCAAACCTGGGACTAGACCTCACAAAAGGATCAAAAACAAGACCAATGACTCCTAGCATGAAATAAACATTCCAAGACCCCTTAGGAGTCATAACAAGATAGGATAATCAAGTTTTTAAATTTGGTGCTCCTACACCACTACCCCATCATTTCATAAAATAAATTGCCAAAAGTCAACATCTTATTCCCCTCCTTTTGGCATAATACCTTCTCCAAATGGCTGACATAGACCTTTCCTCACCACTACCCTCACCATGAGAGATGTTAACCTACACAAGGAATGGTCAGGAACACAGGCCTTTTCCACTCACATCACCTCCTCTCTTTACTTAAAAACCAAAATTCATGCCACCAACAAAGAAATAATGCTCGTGTTTGTTTTGTAGTGGAATTCCAATTTCAGCCCTAAGCAGGAGCTCCATTATCTGCAGAAAACAGGGGTCATCAAATTTGAAAATTCCCATGAGCCATTTCTCTAAAATCTTTCCAAAGAAGGCAAGATGTTGTTTGAGAGAATGGAGAAATAAATTATCTTCCATCTCCCTTAGTTGTAAGACTCTTAGGTGCCCTCCTGTCTCAATCCTTCAAGATTCTACAACATCCCAACACCTAGAGAATGCCAAAACCCACCGTCCACCATTGCATTTACACAACTTCCAACTCACCCCTTTGCAATAAAATCATTAAATGACATTAAAGGTCTCACGAAATGCAATGTACTCATCAGTCCTCTACCAGCTCAACACCACAAAAATATTCCCACATTCCAACCCCACCAACTTCAATTAATGATGTGGCCTTCTTTGATAGTACATCAGCCACATCATTACCCTCCCTCAAAACATGGATATTTTAAAAGATTCAAAAAAATCTAAATCCTTTCTAATGATGTGGATAAATTTATTAATCTTGCATGCATTTACCTCCCCTTTCGAAAGGGCATTCACCACAATCTAAGAGTCGCCTTCTAAATGCAAAGGAGATACTGACAGACATTAAGCCATCCTCACTCCCCAAAAATCCGACTACACCTCAACCTCATTATTCATCCCATCAACCAATCGCCTAGCTCCAATAACCAAAATGTTGCCATTCTAATCTTGGGCAACAAATCCTTCCCCCGATAACCACAAATTTCCCTTCAATGCACCATCAAAATTCACTTTTATCTACCCAACTTCTGGCTTTTGTCAAACCATAGTAGACCTAGATTCTCCACTGCCCCTCACAAAAAATAGATCCACCTGGGAAGGCCCATTAACAAGTTGAGGATAAATGTTATTTTGAAATTATTGAATGAATGCATTAGCCAATTATGAAATTGAAGTGATAAAATAAGGAGATAAAGAGAAATACCATTGCAAATCTTTATCTCTAAAAGTGTGAGCAAATATTTTTGTCATGACTCTATGATCATCATAGAAATCAATACATGAGGTTTGGAATATTTTTACATGAGTCAAGGGGTCATCTTTTCAATTATATAACTCCAATTGGGAAATTTCCACATTCTCAGGACCAACCACACAAACCACATCATCATATAGTGGGATAGCTACATCATTTGTGGGAACATTGAACTTAAATTGGGTTAAAAAAGGCAATTGTTATTGTAAGGATGAGACACTTTGAGCTAGGTTATTGATAGTGGATTTAGTGAATGAGTTGGAATCAAACATGTTGGATTGTGATGGAGGTGTAATGTTGTGATGGGTAGGTGGAAGTTGAAGATAAGGAGGTGAAATATTCTGGTATGTTGGTAAAGTAGATGGTTGGGAAACAAATGGAAGGCTAACAAAAGGAGCTATGTAAGAGTATTGATTAATAGGATTCTCCCAATGGCTAACATGTGGAAGATTAAGATTTTGTGTCGAGGTAGTCATGATAGAATATGTATATGTAGACACATTAGGCAAGGATGTAGGCATAGGAATGGAATGATCAACTTGATTTGTAGGATTAGAGTAGCCAAGAGCTTTAGCACAACTTTTTAAAGGAAAAATATTGGTATCAACAATATGAGCAATGTTGCATAACACTTCCACACATATCTTATCACTTTGAACCATTATCTTCAACCCTTCAATCAAGGGGATTGCCTCACTATTCAAGTGTTCTTAACCCATCCATTATTAAATCTCATCCAACTTATTGTCAAGCTTCCCCAATCATTCACTAGTAACCCTAGTTAGAGAGTCATCCTCATCATGAGAAGTCTGAGGGAAATTTCTCTCCATAATGTTAGGTACGTCTTGCGTAGGGATTTAGGTTTCACCCAAATTCCCATGGAATAGGATATTCCAAATAGACTCACATCCCTTAATATTTAAACCTTTGGAAGCCATAAGTCCTTAACTTCTTCTCACCAAGATATTGTATGTAGGTGAAAGGGTCACAAAACTCATGCACAAAGAAGGAGATGTTGAATGCAAATATTTGAAATCACAATATTTTTAATAATGCAAGCTATATGTATGGTTACACAATGCAATTTCTTTGTAAAATAATTGACTAACCAATTAGATACTCTATTGAAATAAGAGATTCGATAACTAAATGCTTCTAAATATGAAAATAGCATGCTATAAAAATCAGATCTAAGCATATAAATGAGAAATTATGCAACCCACAAGTCAATTTTGTCAAAATAAATCAGGGTTTTATGAATTGAACGTCTAAATTTATGTAAATTAAGTGTATAAATAATATGTGAGTACAAATTTAGTTTTGTTAAATGCATACAAATCAAATCCAAGAAGAAAAAATAGAATTAATAGAAGTACAATGGTCAGGTTCACAAAAATGTAATATATGGAAAATTATGATTTCACAAGTTAAGCTTTGTAAACTAGGAAATGACCAAACTTTCCATACAAAACATTAAAGGAATTGAGAACTCAATTGATCTCATGCATGAAGATTGAATGCAAATCAAGTTATTTTTCCTTTGTTTAGTTGAAATTGATTTGAATGTATTTGAATGCTAGATATAGGGAGAATGATGAATAATTGACATGAAACAATAAAAATAACAAGTTATAGATAGAGAATGTGAACATAGGGCTAAGTTTGAGAAAAAGAAACTAAAGAGAACCCATGATAACAAGTTTGGCCTAAAAGTATGAGACAATGTGGCAATTTGTGTCCCTATCCCTAATGTCAAATGTGAACAAACTGGAATCTTTTAGAATCAAAATTTTGCACAAAATTTGTTCCCAGAAGCTTGTCATAAATCCTCGGGACCATGGTGGTTTTTGTCTTGGTCCTCTAATTTTCACCTCTACAAAATTCAAGTATGATTGTCATCATCTCCTTTGCCAAAAAGTAAAAAAAGTGTCTGTTGGATCTATCACTTGCACATAGAAATAAGGAAAATGTTGTTGTTAATGGGAACCCTTGAATTGAATTGAAATGTAGTGGAAATGCTATAGTTAAAGCTTATATTTTGAAGATAAGGCTATATTTTAATTTGAATTACTTGAATTGGAACTTGATACCTTGATGAATATTACATTGAAGTCTTCATGCCAAGGTTGATAATGTTATGTAGGATGTCTTCATAAAGTCTTAATCATGTATGACATCATGAATGCTTGAAATTTAGATTTTGACCCCTCATTCACTACCTTGATGATGCTTGATTGCTTGCTCACTTGAATTTTCTAGAGTGCAATTGAAATCTTATTGAGTTATCCCAAAATGAGGGGGTTAGACTTGATTTTATACCTAATCACACAAAATATGTTTTAAATTTTGGGGTAGGGTGACACTAGGAATGTTTTTTCGCCTCCAAGATGTGACCATTGTGAAGTCCAAATTTGGGTCCCTTTTGGAAGGACCATGGTACCTAGAGCATCCTAGGTCTACCAATCAAGACTTGGATTTGATAAAAGTCCCACTCAAGTGCTAAACATGTTGAACTTGGGTGGATGTGAGAATAATCAAAATAGTATTAGGGCATACGAGGTTGGAATGTGAAAGTGAGGCCTAGGTGCAGACAAAACTGAGCAAGGCTACAATTTACAATGCTACATCACCCTCATATTTTTCCTTAATGGGATTAAAAGCCTCCATTTTCTTAGACTTGGCCTTTAGAAAACTCTTTCTAGGATGATAATTTCTCTTGCAAAGAAAACAAGAGTTTAAAGAGCCAAGCACTTCAATTTCATAAACAATCATTTTATTGTCATGTTGTAAAGATATTAAGTTTGAAATTTTTGCATCTCACACCAAATAAATTAAAGCTCTATCATTGATATGAGGAAACAAAACCCTCAATTCCTTAATTTCCATAACATTACCAATGTATTTCAGAATATTAAGAATAAATCTTGATTATCTCTAACCAATTGGGAGTAGAACTAGTCACAACTTCAAAATTATCCTTTGGAGACCATGAAAGGTCTCTAAACATAGAGTGCCCAATATTCTAGAATTATTTCTTAACTGTGTTTTTTTCCATTCCATGTTTACTGAAGAAAACTACAAATAAACCCTTCTAAATCATCCTATAAAAGGATACATTGATACCCATTTTCTCTCCCCAAAAAGAGGCAATCCAATTATCAAAAAATTCCGAGAAAGAAAAAAAATTAGAATCTAAACAAACAAATAACACAAATATTTCTTAGTCTTGATTCCTCTCCTCTCATAGCTTTTTTACCATGTCTTTGTTATAATAAATGGAGAGGTTTTCGAGTGTGGAAGACATTTTGCCATTTTTTCCTTGTATGCAGTCTCTTCCTCTGATAAAGCCTCCATCTCCCACTCTATCTACCCTAGTCCCCAAAAATCTATCTCCTCCCACTTCAAGATTCTTGTCCATCTGAGTTCCTCCATGAAAGGTAGCAAAAGGCAAAAAAACTTCATCAACGATGTTTGAGTTAAGTGCATCCCTACATGTTTGTCTCAATGAATTACCATTCCACTTGCAAAAATTACCTCATTAATGACATCTTGTGGGAGGTCATTAATTTTATCTTTCTCAAGCATCTCCTCATTCATATTGGATCCATCTCCCATGAGCTAGTTGGCTTGGGAGAATAAATTTGGTTGTAGGTAGTACAACCTCAATAAATGCAAGAATAAACCAACTTAGGCCAAGAACAAGGAATTAGTGGGAAATAAACCATAGTGAATAAAAATAAAAAAAATCAAACAAGTTCCATGCAACACAACAAGCATGAATAAAGCATAGAATAGATCAAACAAAATCCAAGCAATCCTAGTAGAAATAGATTAAAAATGAAAGAAGAGGAGCAGAGGATCCAATAAAGACAAAGAATAAAAATATGAGCTTGTTGATAGGTCTCTAATCTATCCATGTTTTAATAGTTACATTGCAGACTTTAGTTAAGTTATATGGTATAAGTGTTATGAACCTCAATCCTAGTAATGACCTATCATGGTATGAAGACTTCTTTTGAGCACTTTTAATAATTTAGTCAATGACTCTAATTTAATACATATATGCTTATGAATGTGCATGTTATGGATGGAAATGGTCAATTACTATGGTTTGCAATGTTGTATATACTAACTTGTTTGCAACACTTTCTCTTGGGATAGAAGTGATTGTTCTTGTAGTCAAATAATGTGTCATCTCTTGTAGCCACAAATAAAACCAACGATTGTTTCGTCTATAGAAGTTTCAAGTGGATCAAGTGATCTACTCAGGACACATGGACGTCCTTCATTATGATCTAAACTACATGTGAACATGTTATTAAATAGTTTGTCAAGTTGATTCAAGTTGATAATTATGTTTTAAATGGTTGTTAGGAATTGTAATCCTAATGGGACTATTCTTCAATTAAGGGTCCCTTTATTCAGTTAATAAATCTCTCCCTAGATCTAGGGATCGAGTTGCAATTGGTTAGAAAATTAGTCATAGGATTAATGTTATAAATAAGCTTGTGTTTAACTTGAAAAGGTTAACCATTTTGTAACTATGCCAACAGTTATATTTTGAAGCAAGTATGTAAATCTTTATGAATAGAATGCAATGCATTTGTAAACCAATCATGTAATCTTGTGAATTCATAACGAGTACTTACCCAAGGGGTTCCACTTGAGGTAAAGCCACTCTTAGTGTTACCTTACTTTAGTTATTTTTGTTTTAGATATTTAGCATAAAAGTTTTTTTCTTGAATTCCAATAGAATAATAATTCCATTATTCACTGTTCTTGCAACAACCATAATTGAGATAAAATAGATAGTGTGTAAGTAATGGTTAATGAATGTTTTCTTAATACTAGTTGATTTGATTATTGTCTTGTTAACTTAGATTAATATTTTGTAACATAATGTTTCATTTACATTGTACATGTTCATTATTAGATATTTCCATTTTAGTAATAGTTATTTTCAATTGTTGTTGTCAAACTCTTAATCTATGCAATTAACATAGGACAATAACCCTAGATAAGTTTTTTAATGCACATACAATGTTACATCATTTCAAGTTATACGACCCCTCGTTGACAAGTAAATGCAGTCTTTTAAGCCATGAAGGATTGCTCAACATGGATAAATATCCATAAGTTGTGAAATTATGTTCCAATATCAATTGGATTATAAGGTTTGACATTTTTGGGGTTGTTGTAGGAGATGGTGTCAAGCTATGATATAATCTGGGTTGTCTGGTAGTTTTTCATATTTTCTTAGAAATAGGCATTGTGATTTTTAGTTTATAGGACTATTAGATTTTAAACAAGCCCCGACAATTTTTACCAACCACTTAAATGTACGCTAGAATAAAGGTTCTTCTTCTCACATGCATAGAAGGATGGAATCTCATGGAAGATTCATTCCCGGTATTGAAATCCAATTCATCTCAGTAGTTGTGGTATAAATCCAACAATACCATTCACCTCCATCTTCACCAACCTCTCAAGACTCTTCTAATTCATCCATCAATCCACTCCACATAATTATCCACTTAGATTTAGAATGGGAGATGTAAACTTCTGTGCTAACCAAGATGAAGAGACTCCAACTTTCCATTTTCTTGGTGTCAAATAAGAGAAGAATATTGGCCTTAAGAACATACCACCTTCAACCCTTTCCAACTTTCATGGGATTATTACTAAGGACCCAGACTCCTTCCTTTTTGAGTTCTACATCTTATGTCATAATTATGACTACAATATAGATGTCCATAGGCTGAAATTGTTCCTTGTAACTTTCTAGGACTCTCCCTTGACATGGTTCATGCGATTGGGAGAGATATAGTGGCTAACTAGGATAGTATTGAAACAACATTCTTGAAGAAATATAAATATTATTGCAGAGGAGGAGGCTTGTGTGGAGATGATATATTTTAGATGACTCAAAAGGAGGATGAACCATTAGAAGACTATTTTGAACATTTCCTGCTTAGTCTACAAAAATCTAGGCACAACAATCTACGCAAAGACCCTCTCAAGCATGTTTTCCTTCATGTAATTGATGAAGACTATTTTTATGCCTTAAAATCAATGGTAGGAGGAGATGTGACTCAATCCAGTTGGGATGATATGTACAAGCTTGCAAGAAATTATTCTAGGTCAGCTATGAAAAAAACTAGAAGCATACAAGGATTAACATCTAAGTCTATTATAGAAGTCTCACAAATGGAAACTAGTAACCTGCTTCCAGACATGAAGTAGGATATTATCAAACACATGGCTACTTAGATGAATGCATTACAAGAAATAAACAAACAAGAGGAAGTAGATATTGTTCTGGCTAAACACTGCCCACATGGCTACTAAAAGGAGAAAGATTGCAGATATAAGTAAGTTGGAAACATAGAGGATAGGCCTGATTTCAAGACCCTAGAAGATGGAGATAGCTAGGTGTTCTACCTTTACCAACAAAAACCATGGAACCAAAGTTCAAGTATGCATCAAGATCCCTTGTCCTACAATACCTCTTACAATAATTTGAATCAGTGATAAAACCAACCTACTCCTAGTTGGATGAATCCTAGGCTAGTATCATGGAATATTTCTCCTCATAGAGTTTGAAAACCCTTTCAATATTAGAATCAATATCCAAATTAGCTAATGCCTCAATAAAATTGGAAACAACAACCCTAGAGAGGTAAATAACCCTAGAATAATCCTAATGTTGGATATCTATTACAGTTGTCAGCCCCACCTACACAACCTACCATTATGCCTAACCATGCTAATCCTACTTCACAACCTACACCTAACCTAGATAATTGTCAAATATAAAAGGCATACACTAATGATGCCCAACAATTCCCTACCTATGTCCTAAGTATTAATAATGTGCATCTTTTTCTCTAGAAAGACCCTTGTTGCACCTACTTAGCCTATAATTATAAAGGTACCATTAGATGATTCTTTAATTGATGTTCACCCTTAATTGAGAAACCAATCTTCACTTCTAAAGCTAGAATTGAACAAAAATGCTTCACCACCATTTTCAAAAATACTTAATGTCCAAAAACCTAAGTTTGAGCTAGTATTTGACTTCCTATACCAATTAAAGAATGTAGTGCCAAGATACCATTTTTCAAAGCAACTAAGGATGTTCGCCAAAGGGGGAGTAGTAGAGGATGAGAAAAAGGAGTAAGGATATGACAGAAGAGATCATCTTCTCAGGGGGAGCACACAATTTTGGTAAGACTTTTGGACAACACTTTTTGGATACAATCTTGGCTTTTTCTCATGAGTGTTGCCATCAATGCCAAAGGGGGAGATTGTTGGAAAATGCACATTCCAATGAGAAATTGTAAGTGATTGAAGATATTGTCATTAATGGAAACCTTACAATCCTATGGAATCGGTACAGGCACAGACACCAGCATAGTCAAAAGCATCGGCACCGGCACCGTCAAGATGTTTACTGGCACCCCAACCGACAGGATTTTGTTTACTATATTTTGTATTTAATTGTAAAATCTTTTTGTAAAGCCGACAAGGTGAATTGTAATAGGACTCATATAAGTATGAGATCTTGTAAATCATTTGTATAAGCATAGAAGGATTGTAATAGGAAGATGCGAATATTAAGGAAGATTTTGGAATAAGGTTTAGGGAAGTTGTATGAGCTTAAACCGGTACTAAACCTGGCATAGAAGATGTTGAACCGAAGTAGTACATGATATTGGATTTACATAATCCATTTTTGTAAGTCAGTGAGACTTCCTTTTTTGTGTTTGAGCAGCGAGCCTTCCTGCATGTGCAGGCACCACATTTGTAAGTAATATTCACTTATTGGCCAGTGAGCGAATATTGTGGGTCACAAATCCCACTGAGGTTTTTCCCACACCGGGTTTCCTCATTAAAAATATTGTGTTATGGTGTGGTTTCTATGTTGTGTTTACTCATCTTATTTACTGCATTATTTCTGGTTTACCGGTACACTGTTTTGGCATGCAAATCATTTAATAAGTTTAGAAAATCCATTAATCGATTAGATACTGATTCACCTCCCCTCTCAGTATCTTTGGGAATCCTAACTATCCCTATCTATAATAAGACCATTGAGGAGCTATGCATTGAAAAGTAATATAGAAAAACAAAGGACCCAACAACTATTCATGTGGCGGGCCAACTAGTGGACATCATGTTGGGAAACATCATTGTTACCAAATATACTAATCTTGGGAACCCTGGAATGCTCATTCCAAATAATTTGATTGAGTTAGTAGTCACCATCAATGTGATTTATTGAGAGTAAATGCGAGGTTTGTAACTACCTAATCTAAGGCCTACACCTACTATCCTACAACTTGTTGATAACTCCATAGTCTAGATAGAAGGGATGGTCAAAGACTTGGTAATAACACTTGACTCCTAGGAATATCCTATAGATTGCATTATCCTACAACCAAAAGCTAATCTTGAGGTTTATTCACTCATTTTAGGGAGACCATGTCTTTCAACAACAAATGCTTTCATAGGATGTAGATCAGGGAAAACGATAATTTCAAATGGGAATGTCATAAAAAATTGGTTTTATATCCCCCAACCCAATCTCACCAAGATAGTGATCAAGTTGCTTGGCCATACCTCAGATACAAGAAACTAAATAGTCTACTAACACTTATGATGATAGAAAGGGACCCTATGTTGCAAGGACAAAATGATGATACAAACATAGATCATATAATTTTGAATAATTACAATAGACATGAAGAATAATTGTCATGTTTGACAACACTTCTTGTCCTTTGTATTCATTGCTACCTACAGCCTCATGTGAAAGCTACCTATCAACTACACAACTACTTCATCAATTGTTGCCACACATTGAGGATTCTAGGACATGTTTAAATATAGCCTCAATGAGCCTCCTTACCATTCAAGTGCAAATTACTCCTAGAAAGCACCTTAATATCAATAGTAAACTCAATCAAGAACTAAACTCAATCAAGAACAACAAATGTAATAATAACACATTTGGACACATTTTTTGATGAAATATCATCTAAATTCCAACGTTTTTGTGTCATAGGTTTGATGAAATGACAGTGATTTTTTCGTTGCTAAAATTTCATCGGCGGGTTCGATGCAAGATATTTTGTCGAACAACCAACAAACATTCTGTCAGAAACCAATTTCATCTCGCATGAAACCATGTAGCAATTTTCGTTGGAACTCCGACGAAAACCATGGTAGTTTTTTGTCGCTCGCACAACACCCTCGTCAAAACCATACTATACGTGCGGCAAATTTGGACGACATCGATTGTCAAAATTCCGACAGACTGCCACTATGCTCCAAAGAGAATATTGTTCCTCTAATGAAAAAATTTCATCAAAATCTCAACAGTCTTGTCGGGCCATTTTGGGGGAATTTGTCAAAATTTTGATGAAAAAATATTTTAAAAAAAATGTTAGTCTCTCTCTCTCTCTCTCTCTCTCTCTCTCTCTCTCTCTCTCTCTCTCTCTCTCTCTCTCTCTCCCCTCTCTTTGCCTCTTTCTCTCAGGTGTCTCTATCCCATTATATCCATTCTCTCTCTCTCTCTCTCTCTCTCTCTCTCTCTCTCTCTCTCTCTCTCTCTCTCTCTCTCTCTCTCTCTCTCTCTCTCTCTCTCTCTCTCTCTCTCTCTCTATCTCTCCCTCTCTTTGCCTCTTTCTTTCTCTTAGGTGTCTCTATCCCATTCTATCCATTCTCTCCCTCCCACTCTTTGTCTCTCTGTCCCCTTCTCCTTGTTGACCTCTATCTCTATCTCTCCCTTTCTTTAGAAGATTTAGAGTTAGGTTTGGGGATTGATGATTCACTACAAACTCTCTATATCCATATTATTTATAGTACACATCAGTACAAACTTAAACTTAACTTTGGAAAATTTTACTTGGATAATAGATGGTTAAGTTACTCTAATTTGGTTAAAGGTTATAGAAGGTTGTCAAAACTTAAACTTAACTTTGGAAAATGTCAGTGCTATCGAAACATCAGTGCTATGAGGTTTTTACTATCAAATATAGATAAGGGTTTTTGAGTATCGAGAGGTGATAGAAGATAGGGTGAAATAAATTCAAAGAATACAGTCAAAAAACCCTTGAGTTCAATCACTCACCAAGAAGTGATAGAAATGAGAGGTTTTAGATTAGAGAGACACTGTCAAAGGAAGAGTCGGAGCAACCGAGTTATTGTTATGTAATTTTGGGTAATGTTTTAATTGCAAAATTATTAGTTCAATGATTGCAAGTTTTGTGTAGAAGATGCTCTACAATCTTGAAATGTTAAAAACACTAATGATTGCATTGACAAGATGCTACTATTCTAAAGAAAAAAGCAATCCATTTGCAAAGCTTCAAGAAAATTAAAGAGAGGAAAGAAAACTTGAAAAATATATATATTTATACCTTCCCACGTAGGTTGTATTGATCCATCTTAAATAAAATATGAACATCAATGGATTCAACCCCTGGTAACAAAATGAAATAGCAATGGTGAGTTATTTCCATATAAACCATAGTCAAAATAAACCATCAATGAGTCTTTTAAGGGTAAGCATACCTGAACTGTTCCTCACCTAATCTATAACCAACATTTATCAATAATTACGTACGTGTTAGAGTATGTGGTATAAAGTGAAAAATTTAACCAAACAATACAAGAATATAAACTTAATTTAGTCAATAATTTAGATAATTTAGTCAAATTACTTGGCTTGAAATATAGGCACACCACTCACAGATACCTTGTTCTCACAATTATGTTGAAGACAAAATAATGAAGGTCTCAACTGATTTGATGATGTCAAGTATTGCTCTTAGTTTGAAAGATCGGGACTTGAAGCATCAAATGCCCCAAAGATAGGAAGAAATAAAATATGGATAGACTAACAAGTCTATACTATGAAGCATTCGATGCCCCAAATACACGAACACATCCAATGCTTCATAGTATAGAATCTTTAGTGTACTCATCTTTTCTCTCATCTTTTCCTTCGAGGTTTGATGTTCATGGGAATATGTAACTCTGCATTTAAGAAGTCGATCCAAGCAAATTGTGGTGCTATTGTTTGTGTTGGCTCTATTGGAACCTACAATTAAGATTCAATACTCATTACTAAATAAGATTAACAATGAAGCATAATGAAATATTCAAAAGTGCGTTAACTTATTGAGCCCAACAAAAGATCTGGGTTGGAAAAGTTATTTTGTGGTTTGTGTTATGTTTGGTTGCAGGTGTGGATCCACCTAACTGCAGAGAAGGTGTTGGAACAGGTTAGGAGAGAACCTCGTTGTGGTTTCCAAGAGACTAGGGTGAGAGGAGAAAGCAACTCCTAGGTGAGGCAAGGAAGTTGTGAGTTTGTGGCAATAGGAGAGGTGATTGCCTGGATGAACCCCTGAGTTGCAGCCATTGGATACTCCATTGATGGGAGTAGTTGAGAGGATGTCTCAAACCTGTCAAAGTGCAGGCTATATCAGTTAGTGAGCACCTTAAAGGAGAGTTTTGATAGTTTATCTCTTGATTCCCATGGTTTGAGGAAGATTTGTTACATGTTATGAGTTATTACAATAGAAGGAATGAGATCCTAGTTGGACAGTCCTAGTTGAGTAGCCAAGATGGTGTTGATGATTGTCTTAGAGTTGAGGAGCATGGTTAAGAGTTCAAGAAGGTTGGTTATGAGTGGAATAATTTATGTGAGTGGTTGGACAAGGGCTTGAGAAGGCTTGAGTGAGTTTGGGCTATTGAAGCCTAGCGAGTAGGTTGAGGAGTCAAAGAAGAAGTTTCACCTATTGAGTTGGTGAGAAAAGAAACTAGCTAGGGATAGCAACAAATCTCAAAAGGACTTCAACCAATGAAAAGGTCACAAATAATCTCTACATAGTTATGAAGCAAGTTGAAAGATAGTGAACAAGGAGATCATATCAGTATGTAACAATATATGCACAATCCAAGATGCATTAGCTCAGACATAGGATATTAAGAAAAGGCCTCAAAGCCTCCATGGTCTCAGCCGAACCCAAAAGGATCAGCCCAAGAGTTGATGCATTAATAGAGACAATGATGAGAGCATGAATCCTTTTCTCTTTTAGCAAGGAGCTCAGAAGATCCATTCATTTAGCAAGGAGAATCTTAGAAAGGAGAGACGTGTTACTATTATTACTATAACTCCTTCTTTAATCCATCAAAGGACAAGGTCCTCTAAGGCCAAAGAAGAACTAAGGAAGCACCTGAAGACATTCCAATGGCCCATAAGAGATTAATAAAATCTTCCAAACAAATGATTATTGAACCTTCTAAAGAAGACAAGAAGACCAACCACTCCAAAGGATACCACTAAGCTAAAAATCCTAGACCATTGATATAACAAATAATGAGGAATGAGTTCTTGAAAAGACTAATGTTTCAAAAGTTAATGTTAAGGAAGAGATAACCAAAGAAATGGAACCTAGGGTAGAAGAATATCTCACACAAGATGATGTACAAGAAGAAGAGATAAGGGTGTTGATACTTGATGGAAGGATGAATGGTAATGTGGAGGTTTTAAAAACTGAGCAAGTTTGTTTTCCTGGTAATTTTGGAGTTTCAAAAATAGAGAAACATATTCTTCCTCGTCACTTAAATAATATAGGAGGGTCGAGAAAGTGGAATGAGCTATACCATGTGGATGTCAAGGTGGTTTAGGTGAGAAAAAAAAAATCAAAGTTTTGACAAAATATAGTTGCTAAAACCTAGCTTATTATTAAACCACTCCAAAATGGGTGTAAAGATAAAGAAAGCAAATAATAAATGGTTTCTATAGGGTGTATTGACTTATACGTGCTGATCCATGAGAGGAATAATCACCTTGATTTTATGTAGACTGTGCAGGATCCTCATCAAAGGGGTTCAGATTCTTGCATATGTAATTCATTTATCTTATTTTAGCTTACATCTTATATGAAGGTCAATCATAATCATATTTACATAAGTCACATGATACGTATGCTAAAAATTACATAGTAGACAACATGAATAGATTTATTTCTTATTACAATATGCAGTCAACATATTTTATACAAATATTGGAATGAATAGTAAAGAGTATTCTTCAAGACTGTAAAAAATCAATCATTTCATCACACTAAACAATACACAATTAGGGGTAGGTAAAAGTAACTTATTTACTGATTAGAATTAGGTACATACAACTACATACATATTTGTCTTAAGCATTTTATCAAACGGTTCACTACCTTGCATAGACAAGGTAGTGAACTATTTGAAAAAATGTCTCAAAGAAATGTGTTCTCATGGTGATGGATTGCCATGACAATCCATAGTGATTTGACTGTCATGACATTCCATCACCATCATTGCACTCCATCACCATGAGACCACATTTCTTTAACTCATTTTTTCTAACAGTTCATTGCCTTGACTATGTTACCACATTTTTCATACATTGCTTATATTGGTCAAATAGTGCAAAACATATATTCAACATATCTTGGCAATGTTCATTCGGATCACAAATTATCTAATTACATATAGTAATGTTTAATATCCCATAGGTCAATTTTGATTTTTACATATAATTACATATAGAAATGTATAATATCCCATATAATATCCCATACCTTGGCAATGTTTACTTATAATTTCATATGAAAATGTTTAATATCCCATAGGTCAATTTTAATTTTGTCGCAAGTACAACATTCTCGTTGGGGCCTATGTTAGGCATTATATGGGATATTATAATTAAATCCCATATAATATCCCATTTAAGTCCTCTTCATTAGCTCAGGGTACCAACAATTCAGCTAAAGTACATGCCCTCTTATCTGGATTATCATTGGCTAAGAAACTGGGCTTCCCAAAAGTACATGTTGAAGGCGACTCCCCATTGATCATAAATGCTTGCAAATCCAGAGATTCTTATAATTGGACTTTAAGTTACTTACTCTCTCAGTCATGGATTCTCCTAGATTCTTTTGAAACATTCATCTGGTCGCACACATTCGGGGAAGGCAATAACCTAGCGGACATACTAGCTAATATGGGAGTGACAAAGTGGAAGTTGATTCTACTGAGGGGCTTGTGAACATTGATCTTTTCCCTCATCTGAAGAAAATTGTGATTGAGGAAAAGCTGATGTCTACATTGGAAAAGTGAAGTCCCAATTTCTACAGTGTCAAAGCCACTAGGTTGTAGAATTATTTGCCATCTAGAATTGTGATAATTGGTAAGCATCTCGACCTGTATAGATAAGTCAATCTCAATGAAAAATCAAAATATGTAATTTGACACAACAATAGTTTTAGAGGCAGTGTATATAAGGGGAAACATGTCGCACATAGAAGTTGCAGAGTACGACCCTATTTTGTCATAATGGCGATTTAAAAATGAATATTTGGATTTATTTTGTCTATCACTGTAGCTCATGTGAAAGAATGTTGAAGCATTTTTCCAATCCGAATTTGGATATTCACACACGACAATGCACGGTTATTGTGTCATATTTATTTCATTGCATTAATTTATAGATTGTGTGCTACAAAAACCAATGCTTGCGCCATCAAAACCAATTTTTTTGGTAGGATGCAATCATTTAAATAGTAGGTGGCTTTTCCAACTTGTGTGACATGATTTTTTTCTATTTATGTCCAAACGCCTCTTCTGTTTTTAACATTATTTCATATTAGCTTTGTTTTTAGCAATGATTTTTGTAGAGATTGTTTTGTTCTTTTCTTAGCAGGATGAATTACAGACCCCAAAACTACAAGGTTAGCATTGTGACTACAGGATGATAGAGACCACTTTTAGGCCAAATTTTAGATGAAATTATTGAGCAGATTTTCATTGTCGGGAACCCCCAGGTGAGGAAAAATGTTAAGAGATTAATTGGTGAAGAAATTTTTTTTCCTCAATGGAATAGAATCATCTTTACTTCACAATTGGTCTCCATCTTCCTTTCGAATTATTTAGATTTACTACAGTCGCTAGATTTGTTGGAGGCAATTACTCATAGAGTAGTTCAATAAATTTATCTCTGAGGCAACAAGCTACTAAGGCCAGTTCAAAATTATGATTTGTGGAATGGACATGCAGAGGTGGGAGGTTTATTTCCTAGAAAACTCTTTCTCAATGGGCAAGCACATGTCTCCATGTATGATAATATCCAACATACATTGGAACAACAAAATCTTAGATTCCTCCAATTTTCAATTGATAGGTTTTATAGAGTTTTTGGGTAGGAATTGCTTGATAAAACCAAGAAGAAAGTGAATGCCTTGTTATTCATTATCAATGAACTTGAGGCCCCTCAAGTTGTGCTCCCTCAAATCCTAGTCACCTCTCTTCTTCCTCGTTTGGTTATTGATCTCAACATTTCCCCATTCGACTCCTCACTTGTTGCAGAGAGAGACAATGAGTTGCATCATCCTTCTGTTGGAGGTGTGACTATTGATATTCTAGAGGAAGGTGAAATTGTAGCTTCCCCATGCCCAATGGAGGAATAATCACTAATTGAGAAGTTTTTGATCTGCAACATGATGGACAGAGTTTCAAAGGATTTTTGGCTTGAGTTTCAAAGAAGGGTTCTTTTTGTTCGCAGCTATGGTTTTGGAGGATCTCTCGACATGATAAACATGAAGGCTAGTTTTTGCAAACTTATCCAATTCAATTTTTGAGATCAACTTCTCCATCGGTTTGATTTCTAAAGGGATTTTGGAGTTTTTGCATTAGTCTCTTGCTCCCTTGCTTTCTTTTGAGCATGAAAATCATTGATCATTGGCATTGTATTTTGTTAACTTTGGCCTTATATAGGTTGACATCTTGTATTTCGGGCTTTTAACCGGAGGTCTTGGTATGATATTTCTCATGAATGTATGGAAACATTATGTGGTCTTGACCAATCAAACTATTTTGGTCTTGTTTTTTTTTAAATTGATCATGTAATTAGGTTAGTTATAGGAGTTCTTAGTTTAATTATCAACTCGAGCTATAACCAGGGGTTTTCTTGTTTGGTTCTTTCCTCCTGGTATGCTCTTTGAACCAGATTTTGTAATTTATTATTATATTAATATACTAGTGGCCTGACACTTTTGCCAAAAAAAAATCAAAAAAAAATCCCATAGGTCAATTTCAATTTTAAATTACTCTTCAAATAAAAATACTTCGAAAAACTTCATTCTCGCAAGGCAAAGCAGAAGACCATTGGCACGCACAGGAGAGGAGATTTGATATAATATCCCATACCTTGACAATGTTTACTTATAATTTCTTATAGAAATGTTTAATATCCCATGGGTAAATTTTAATTTTTACATATAATTATAATATCCCATTTACTTATAATTACTATGCAAAGCAAAAGACATATGTCTATGAAATTGAAATATCCCATGGTGCAGGAGCACCTAGGCTAGCATCAAGCCTCTATGAGGTAAAGTATGAATATTTTGTGTTTTAAGGGATGAGATTTGTAAATAAGGTCATCAAGACCATATTTGATGTAATAAGGTCACTAAGACCATTGG
The DNA here is from genome assembly GCF_030272615.1 of Cryptomeria japonica. Taxonomy (NCBI): domain Eukaryota; kingdom Viridiplantae; phylum Streptophyta; class Pinopsida; order Cupressales; family Cupressaceae; genus Cryptomeria; species Cryptomeria japonica. Next base: position 619,671,921 of record NC_081407.1, read on the forward strand.
TTTGTGTATGGAGTCTTAGTGGGAGTCATTTTGCCAAAATTTGTCCAAGTTGTCATTATGGGATAAATGTGTAGTCATGGGTCCAAAATGGTATTTTATGATGTATAAAGGTCATATGGACATATTTGTATCAATTTGTACCACTTTTGAGTCATACTTGTCCTAGGTTGAGTCTAGTATTAGTTTTGGATAAAGTTACTCATTTTTATCACTATTGTTACAAGCAACTTTTGCATTTTTGGCTAGATGGAAGATAGTTTGTTGAACCGAGTTTTCAAAGAAGTTATACCCATCGAGGAGGATTGGAAACTATTTAAATAATCCCATCCTTGATCCATAGAGAAGTTGAATGTAAGTGGGTGTAAAAGCAAGCAACAAAATCAATAAAGTTTCATTGTGTTTCCTGTAAATTCTGAGTTTTCAGACGTGACAGTCTAATCAAGAGTTTTTTTTAATATTAAATCCTATTCATGAATATAATTTAATTTCCTTCTTGTGGCATTTTATTTCATTGTATATTGAGAGAGATATAGGGATTTTTTTTAAATCAGTCCAAACCCTAGATCAAGGTAACTCGAGACTACAAAATAATGCTTTTGTTTTGTTTTCACATCAAATAGACCACTCAAATGGTTGTAAATTATTTTTATATGTGTAATTTAGTTGCCATATTCTTTTTAGGGATCCATTAAGCACTTGCCATGTGTTGTTGAAGGATAAAAAGTCTGATTTTGTGTCTCAAACTGTGAACAACAGTGTATTGTTGGTGTTTTGGAGGCGTTGAAGTGAAAGGAGGGATTAGAAAGATTGGTGGATACTTTGAAGAGAGTTTGAAGGTGTCACAAACATTTTCCAAGTGGTTGGTGGCCCAAAGATCTAGCCAAACTATGAAAGTTTATGATTGTCCTCCTTGGTGTATTGACTGTCACAGTTTGGCAATGCATTGATTCATTTCCCTTTGAAAGTTAGTAATTTGGTTTATGGATGGGTTTAGAGTTAGGGAAGGGAATAGGAGTGTTCATCATCCTTGTGTTAGACATTTGAAGTGTTGATAAGGAAGAATGGCCCATTCAATCACGACTTCCCCTACACCTAGTGTGACTGTCTCAAAAATAGTAAGACTGTAATAAGTGTCATTGAGGTCTCTTAGGTGGTTGGGAGGGTAGAGAACCTCGAGGGAATGAGTTGAGAATCCCTCATAAGAGTTTAAAGGGGTTAAATATGCTTGTGAGTAACAAATACATGTTGTTAGTAGAGATTGAAGTCCTAGTGAGAGGTTGGTGTTGAGTGAGTGACTACAAAGGGTGTTGGTAATGATTAAGTGTTAGTGAGTTGGATTGGGGGTCTAGTCATGTTGTTTTACCCTAAGTGATGGTATGCAAATTGATGGAGGAGTATTGAGAAGCACAGTTGTGTCTTCAGAATATTGGAGCCTTGTGAGTAACTAGCGAGCCTGTGGGGTTTTGAAGAGTTATCGCCTAATTGGATAGGTGAGTTGGGAGAAAGATCTCCCTTAAGTGGTTGAGTGTTGGATGCTCTACATCATCCCATTTACATATAATTAGAATATATTTGAAGTATTTTACTCTGAAATTTAAATTGACCTATGGGATATTATACATTTCTATATATTCCTAACAATGAATGGATCTCATTATGATAAATTTTGATGTTAGCTAATCTTTGATCTCAGAGTTAGACACCTATTTGGTGTATTTGGTGATTGGCCTTTTAAAAAGTTAATTGAATATTTTCCTATGTAATCAACAAAATGAATATAAACAACAAAAATCTATTTCCTACAATTCATGGGTTAAACTCCTTGACTCAATCATAATGAAAGTCAATGATAACTTCAAAATGGCTTCCACTTTTAGTAAATTCCTAACAATAGTGATTGCTTACCTGTAAACTGATTAGATAAGTGATTGATCCTGAGGTGGCTCAACACAACACTCCAGCGGCTTCAAGCCTTTCCTATGTATGTATATGTACACACACACACACACACACACACACACACACACACACACACACACACACACACACACACACACACATACTTATGTATATGTACACATACAATATACACACATATGTGTGTGTATGTATGTATGTATGTATGTATGTATGTATGTACACACACACACACACACACATACATATACTTATGTATATGTACACATACAATATACACACATATATGTATACATGTGTGTGTATGTATGTATGTATGTATGTACACACACACACACACACACACACACACACACACACACACACACACACACACACACATATTTGTACACATGTGTGTGTTTTAATAAATGATTTAGTTGATGCACACTTTTGTATATGTGTGTGTGTGTATGTATATATATGTATACATATGTGTGTATATACATACATATATATATTTTTAGTTCTAACAAATGATTTATTTGGCACACACTTTTTTATCTAATACATTGGAAGTGAAATAAAACTATACATTTCACACTAGCTACATATTATGGTTAGCACTTATAATAGTATGGTGTTTCATTTATTTAGACTTTTTAATATTTTGTCTTTACAAAGTTTCAAACACTCTTCTTATTTTACAATATTGTTGGTTATGGCATCTTATTTTCAACCCTTGATAGATATTGCATCTACTTGCTCCAACTTGAGCAAAAAAATGACTTTGGTTCATATCTATGCTATTTACCATCAAGTCCTATATTAGGTATACAACTAGATATAGTTTGTATCTAGAAGCTAATAAGAAAATATTTTGATAGTCATACCTCAACAAAAGTAGATTCCCAAACAATTATCTTATTTGTTGAGTCAAGATTGATGAAAGGACTCTAAATCAAGCTATTTTAGTGTTTTAGATTTTTCTTGAGAAAGTGCTTGCGTAATGACCTTTGATGGTAAGACCTTTTATTTTCCTAGTAGTATATAAGATGTAGACTAGGGGCATGTAATCATCATTTTTAACTCATTTCTATTTCTCATAGATTCCTTGGCCTTTGGTTTTGATCATTCACATCTCTTAGTTAGGAGGGTTCAAGGATAGGTTGCACATGATGCCCTTAATCACCCAATTCTACACTTAAATGATTAGCATTTCCATTGTTCTAGTTGTACATGACTAGGCTTAGGGAATCACAAAAAAAAGATAAAGAAAAATGAAAAAAATAAAGTATGATTGCCTAGCATGGGACTCTTTACTATTAATAATCGTATTAGACAAATACTTTTTTTTGGCTTCCTGATTTTCCTTGTTTTAACATGTTGAGAATCTTTTGGTTTCTACATTTCAGCCCATGAATGAAGATATTTGATTCCCCTTCTTTCATGATATTGTGAATCATAGTCATTCTTTATCCCATTAGAGATATGGCACTACCCCATATGGGTGGATATTGTTTGACTATTCACACTACTATGGTTTAACCTACTAAATGTGTTGTTGGACCTACAATTGTAACAATGACTAGGGCTTGACCCAAGTTTATAGAAAACAAGGTAGATGTTTAAATTTAGGGTTTTAGGGTTTTAGGTTTTAGGTTTAGATTTGATCAGATAGGGTAATTTTTAGCAAAAGGAAAACAAATAAATCTGATTATGTTTGAAATGCACATAAGATGAAGCTAAGTGATTGCTTACCTATAAACTAATTTCCTCATCCTATGCGCTCGAATTAACTCTTCACTCACCATCGTTTGCGAATCTCCTCTCCTACGCGCGTCAATGGTCTTTTGCTTTGCCTTGCGAGAATGAAGTTTTTCGAAGTCTTTTTCTTTGTAGAGTAATTTGAAATAGAAATTGACCTATGGGATATTATAATTATATGTAAAATTAAAATTGACCTATGGGATATTAAACATTTTTATATGAAATTATAAGTAAACATTTCCAAGGTATGGGATATTAAAATTAAAATTAAAATTATATGGGATATTATAATTATATGTAAAAATTAAAATTGAGCTATGGGATATTAAACATTTTTATATGAAATTATGAGTAAACATTGCTAAGGTATGGGATATTATACATTTCTATATGTAATTATATGTAAAAATAAAAATTGGGGGTCACTAATGGAGTAGAAGAACTAGGAAAGTATATGTACTAAACTATGAAATTCACTATTTAATAGGAGGGTGAAATGTATGTAAAGTGTTTTAGTGTGTATGCCACGAAACACGTGAAAAGGGTAAACATGGGTAGTGTTGGTGTTCCCAACTAATTGTTTGATTATCTGTATAAAGTAGTTATCTTTAATTATTAAGACTCTCAGATTAGTTGTCAATGAAAATGAGACAGTGGCTTCTTCTCCTTTGCACTTTAGGCATTGCTAGACGTAGGGGGTATCCCTTACTTTGATATCTAAAATATCAATCTCTACACACCAAGATATTGATTAGAGCATAATGTTCCCCCATTTGTACTAAGGATTGAAATGATCCTACCTAATATTAGTTAAATCCTTAATATTTATCTTATTCAACACCTTGAGAACATGGAAAAATTTGAACACAAAAACAAAAAGTAAAATGTTTGTTTTATGATTTTAGGGTTTTAGAATCTACGTTTTGAATAAGAAGGTATCCTCTTAATGGTGTCTATCTAAGACAATATAATCAAACCCTACATGCAAGTGTCATTTTATGACAACAAAACATCATACTTAGAGAATTGATAACAATAATAAATATATATTACATCAATATGTCCAATAAAGGGTATTATCTACAACACTTCTTAATGATCCTTTAATGCAACACACATTCCCTAAGGTATTATCTAGAATAGCTCATGCAAATATCATAGACTTGTTAAAATATCAAGATTGGAAAACATCATCTCCTCGAATTAGATTAAGAGCATAGATACAAAATAGTAGTAGGTGCATTATACATCATAATATGAATCGTTGTGTTATTGAATAACAAACCATTAAAAGGATTCATCAATTAAATTTTCCATAAATATCTCAGCAAGGAAAACAACATGATGCAAATATTTGTAATGTAAAAGTATAAATGACTTGACATGTAAAGATACATGTAAAGATAATCACAAAGTACAAGTCCTCCCACATAATCACAACATTTAGATTTCATCAAAACATATCAAAAAATCAATATCAAATAGATAATATTCTAATCGCATACCTCATACATTTAGATTCCACTATTTTTTTTGTGGTCATAATTCCAACGAACAACTGTCATATTACCGACGATAAGTAATTTCATCAGAATTCCAATGAACGTCCAAGATTTTTTTATTTTTTTAAAAAATTGACACAAATTGCCTCATAAGATCTGACAAAACAAAAAAAATCCCATAGTTCATTAGAAATTTTCATCAAAAAATGTACCCAAATGAGTTAGTGTAATTAGTCTCCCTATTACGAGAATATAAAAATGATTTTTCTTGGGACTATAGTGATTTGAGGGGACTGGACACAAACCTCTATACACACTAGAATTATATAAAATATTATTTCAATCAAATTAGAAAATCATAGAGGAAGACGAATCCAAGAGTTAAGGAGATAGTCAAAGCTAAATTACAGAAGTTGTTGAATGCAGAATTCATATATCCTATATTTGGAAGCAAGTGGGTCTCACCACTTGTTATAGTTCCAAAGAAAGGGGGAAAACTAAGAGTTTGTGTAGGCTATAGGGAACTCATTTTTGCAACAAGGAAGGATCACTTTCTTCTTCCATTTATCAATCAAATTATAGACTCTTTAGCTAGAAATAAATATGTTTCATTCTTGGATAGTTAACCAGATCTAGATAGAACTAAAAGATTAGGATAAAACTAAATTAACTTGTCCTTGAGGGACCTATACATATGTAGTCCTACCTTTTGGGCTCTGCAATGCACCTGCAACATTCCAAGGAGTGGTTATTAGGATTTTCTCAGATTTCACACATGATTGTATGGAGGTGTATATGGATGACTTCACCACTGATGGTGATGGTTATGAAGAAGCTTTGTCTGATTTGACTAAGGTGCTTCATAGATGCAAGGATCACAACCTCTTATTAAGTAATGAAAAATGCTACATGATGATGCAACGAGTTGTCCTCGGTTACCATGTTTCCTCGAAGGGTATACAAGCTAACCGGATGAAAATGGAGGTGATTAAAAATTTGTCATTTCCCTCCAAGCAAAAAGTTGTTAGAAGCTTTCTCAGCTAGATAAAATTCATTAAAGAAGGTTTATTAAAGATTTTAGAAAAATTGCATCCCCACTATATGTTATGTTCACTAAAGGTACTGAATTTCAATGGACTAATTGTTAAATTTGGCTGTGAAGCCACCCAAGATCAATGTGACTAAAGGAAAGGAAGACAAGAATCCAAGAGCTGAGCAAAACTCATCACTCTCCCAACACTGAACTAGACTCGCAATTTGAGACAGTGTTATGATTCTCAGTACTTAGCATAGGGAGAGGTGAGGGCTTGTTTATATAGAAAAATATGGGCATATAAAACCAAGAGGAATAATAACTCCTTGTAGCCCAAAATAGGAGGGAGTTTTACCTACTTGGTAAATGCCAAGTACATGGTTATGCCAACTCAGGTAAAGACAAGAAATGGTTATGGAGAGGTGGCTAATAAATTCAAAAGAGGGTGTGAATGTTATTGTAGGATTTTGCCACATGTCCTCATGCTAACCATTCTATTATAACCTAAGCAAGCTTAGTAATGTGTAGGAAAAATATTTATTCCCTAACACAAGATAAAATAAAAAAACCTACACTAACACCCCCTTAAGCATATCTTAGGTGGGTGAAAACACACAAAGATGGGTCCTGAATACAAGGCCATGTTAGGTACCCATGTACAAAACAATCTCTCACAAACGGAGAAAAGGAGAAAACCAAATGGGACAAAACTCCTCCCCAAAAGAGAAAACAAAACAAGTTACCCAACACAAGAATGAATCCCATGGAAGGAAGAAATCCCCTCAAAGATAGAAAGAATAAGAAAGACTATGTAGCCTTTCCAAAAGTGATCAATTGTACCAATGGTTGATGCTTGAAACTAGATGTAGAGGATGAACCACGATCATTGAACAACATTCCTCCCCTTAGGAAGAAATAAAACCAAAGGTGAATGTAGACTATCTTCCCATTCCTAAAATAAATATGAAGGGAGAAAGTGCAAAATGTGTGAAGTCTCTGAATACTGCTCAGGTGTCTCCATGTCGATGTTGAAAGTTGTCACATTCAAATCAGGTGTTCTAGGCCACATCAATGAAGATGAAAATCCAAAACCTAGTAGAGCTGTATGCTGAACAAGATCCAAATACTTGTGAATATCCTCTAAAGATAAAGATGCCTCCTCCAAATGTTGCTCAAAAGTATCCACACTCAAGTCAAATTGTGATGAATGATCATGTGGAGAATGAACAAGAGGATCCAAAAGTTCCTAAGCGATAACTGAAGAAGAATCAGCTTCATCAATGAGAAGATGAATATCCTAAATAGTGTCTCCCAAGTCTGAAATATGAGACTCCAAAAATAAATCTGCAATGTCTGTCAAGTAGTCATCCCAAGAAATAGGATCCGGAAGATGATGTATATCCTGTTGCACTAAATCACAAGTAGCCATGGATGTAGCAACACAAGTATCCTTTGAAGCAACAGTAGATAGAGGAGAAGGAATGCAAGGTTTAAGAACTAGATCTGATGTCAAAATACCTAGATTCAAGTAACCAAATTTCTCCTCAAAATCAATGTTCACACGAGGAGTGTGATCAACAACCAAAGGGTCAAAACCATCATCAGGTGCAAAGTCTGAAAAAGTATATAACCAAGATGCATGATCAACCATCCCAATAGAAATCATCTCTTTGCTTTCCAAGTCTTGAATGATGACTAAATCAGGTGTGAATTCCACAGTCTTCCCTATTCCACCATGGGTGATCTGATAGATGAAAAGGATTATTTGACAGATGAGGTACGCAGAAAATATCATTAAAAGTATCATCCCCATATCAATAGAAGCTTTCCCAATCACACTCATATAAGTGTTGTTTCCCATCAGAATAGGTGTTATAGCACAAGGTTCAAAAGAAGAGAACATAAACTGTGTAGAAGCCATATGATGAGAAGCTCCAAAATCTAGGAGCCATCTCCTTGATTCACAACTTGTAGTAGCACAAAGAGCTTTACCTTTACCTTTAGCTGCTTCAAAAAAAATTCATGCATGACCTTTTACCTTAGTATATCCTGTTTGTTTTGAATTGGAAGAAGAAGTTGACTCGAACATTCTAGAAGGTAGATCAATGTTCTTCTTCTTAAGAAGATGTTTGAGCTCAACAACGTCCTTCTTATAATAAGAATGTTTTTTATGTCTATTCCTTTTGCAATATGAGAAAGTAGACGTCTCCTTCTTAGATGACTCTCCTTTTGAAGATGATTTATTTTGTGCTTAATATGTATGTGGTTTGTTCTTTAAGTTCTTTTGTTTCTTGTCAGATTACCCTAACTCTTTTTGTCCCTTAGGTTGATTATCCAACAAGGCCTCATTCTTTGATGGCTTAATGAGACAAATAGAAATAATCTTTTGTTGTTCATGTATCAACATCTCAAAAAAAGATACAAATGAAGGCTTAACATAAGTGGATCCCATAGTTAGCTTGTGAGTATGAAAGCTAGAAACAAAAGATGCATATTCAAGACCCAGTTTGTTCAATACATTGTAGACCAGCTGGATGTCCTTTTTATCAATACCACATTCTTTTTTTTGTTTTTAGGCAAAAGTGGCAAGCCACTGATATATATATATATATATTAATAAGAAAAGTGGTTCAAGAGCCCAATAGGGAAAGAACCAGGAAGAAAAAGCTATATCCTTGCTCAGATACAATGAACAAAGAGAAATCAGAGCAATAAGAAGGAACCCCAAAAAAATAATAACAAAAAGAAGAGTTTTGCCCATAGTACAAACCTCATAGAGGCCAAAATTGAGACTAGTGGATCTAGATAAATCCAAGGGAACTCTTAAAAACAACCCCCACAACCGGTTATCATTAAACATGAGAAACAAAATTCTGGATGCTAGAGCACTGTAGAGCTGCCACAACCAGTTACCGGTGAGCATATGTGTATACCGGTCAACTGCAGAAAAAGGATCGTTACCGGTTGAGTTATACTAAAACTTTAATCCCAGTATGTTGTCCTATTAACCGGTTCATAAGAGAGCCTCCATTACCAGTACTACACTACTGATTTACTAAATGTCTCCACTACCAATTCTATTATATCAGTTGGATTAACCGAAGAGACTAACACCTGTTACCGGTGAGCAGATGTGAAAACCGACACATTGAAATTACTAGTGAGAAGATGTGTATATCGGTCCATAGAAGAAAATGCCAATCATAACCGATTGTGTTATACCAGAACTTAAATACCAATATGCTAACATATTTACTGGTTCACAAGAGAACCTCCAATACCGGTACCACAATACTAAATTACAAAATGTCTCCCTTACCGATTTTTCTATGCCAGATAGATTAGAATCAAGGAGACTAAAGCCTGATAGGCTAAACTGGTTGGCCCCAAACCTATATGAATCATCAAAATTACACCTCCGTAAGCTGCAAAATCAACAAGAATCCATCACCAACATTGATTGGTTGGCCCCAAAACCAGTATGAGAAACAAGAATTACTCCTCCAAAGGTTGCAAATCCGAAAAAATCAATACCATGTTATTTACATTAATCTCTCAAATCATTATTTTGTTATGAAATCCTGGATGTTGTCAAAGTTTTTTGGATCAAGGCTCATCAAATCATTATTAATTTGATAACCTCTTACTTCATCAGTAGTACCATACAAAGTTTTTTAGTTTTTCCCAAGCTTCGTGTGAAGTTTTACATGCTTCAATCTGAAACATTAGATCAAGGGAAACAAAGCTACAAAGACATCCAAGATCTTTAGTTTGTTCAAGCATCCATTTTATCTTTTCCTTATCTTCTATAGGTTTAGCCACCTTTTGTTCAACATAAGGAGTATATCTAAGTTGCATTAATGCATTCCAATCATTTTGATGCCAAGTTGCATAATTATAAGGTGTATGCAATGGAACCTTAGAATGATCCATAGGTGCAGGAAAAGAAGAGCAGAAGTAAGCAGATCAAAAATCACACACAAAAGAGAGACCCCCCCTTTTTAACTCAATCAATAATCCCCACCAACAAAAAATTATTTTGGCACTTTATAAATCAGTGCAATTACAATACTGGAGTTGTTTTCCAAAGTTTTACAATGTCCAATAGTGGACTCAAATACTCAAAGTACAAAATAATCTCAATACAAGAACCTCAAACTAGCACCAACATGTAGTGCTTATAAAAATATCAACTTTCAAAACTAGAATCACCTCGATCCAAGGTCGTATGTGAGAGTTACATATGTTTGATGTTGAGAAAATTAGGATTGTCCTTCAGATCTTCTGAGAAAACTAAATTTATGGGAAAACAGGATCACTTGAGCAAAAAATAATAGCTCCACTATGAATAGCACAAAATTATACCAATCAAAAAAAGTTGCACTTGAAAATGCCTCTGTATGACTGAGAATGAGCCTTCAAAAGTTTCGGTGCAAAATAAAAAACCTCAATGATAAGAGGGTCCGAAAATTTGCAAAAACTCAGCTCCTGCCAAATTTGGCCAAACTGCCTCTTAAATGTAGAGATAGGTACCAAAAATAGTTGAACCACCACTGTATTTAGAGGAACAACCAAGTTGTTTTGAAAATCTCCAAGTTTAAAAGCTTCTCCAAATTAAGCACCCACAGAGAAATTAAGAACCCTGCCAAATAAATTTTGACTTTTGCCAAAATATGAAGCCCGCCAAATTAAGTCACCACTTTGTCTTGTTTCAAAATTGGAGAAAGTCATTGAAACTACCACTAAATGTGCCCGTAGCACTGGATTTGGGGCGACTAATTTAGAACAAGTATAGGTGTTTGAATTTGTTGGCATTTTGCATAGAGATTGCATTAATGATATGTTGTCATTGATGTCAATTGAACTGGTAATGGTATTCATGTTATTGTTGATATTGTTGATTTTTATATTGGCTAGTAACTAGTAAGAAGAGCTTTGTGGAAGATTTTGTAAACCGGTATGTAAAGTTTGTGAGTTGAACCGGTGAACCAGTGTAAAGGGTTAAACCTTTCTATGTAATGTAACCAGTAAACCCTATTAGTTGTTAAACCCTAACCGATCAAGTTTGATGGTTTATTATCTGATAAGTGGTAATGACAGAGACACATGTGATCATTGTATGAGGATATGTTCAAATTGTTTTGGTGTGTTTGTTTGTTGTCTAGGGAAGGAGAAAAGTGGATTGCATCTAATACACAATGCGTGATGACTTACAGAGTCCGATGAAGCGGTGATCATGGAGCGGCTGGAATTTCTTAAAGAATGTGAAGAGATTGTCATTATTTCTAACAGTCAAGATAGTACCAACTTGTTTGTAATCTCAATGATGAGAATTAGGTTTTTGTTGTGTTACCGACCTAATTGATTTGTATTTAAGGTTGATGAAGTTATTTGTAAAGGTTGTTGGCAAGATTGATAGAAACCTCTAGAGTGTGTAGTTACCTAACCAGTGAATGGATCTGCACTTTGAGTGAAGGCAGATTGAAGCTTAGAAGGATCTGATCAAGCAAATCTAGTGCTACTTAGATAGATCAACAAAACCTGTTGTTTTCTAACAATTATAGCAAAAGTGAAACCCCTTAACCGGGTAAGCTCTAACAAGCTTGGTTACTCATTAAATCCTCTAACAAGGTGGTCCATTAGCTTAGATTCTTAAATCCTCCAACGAGGTTACTCCTAACAGGGTATTGTGCTTTTCATCAAGGCATATTTGTAGATCCCTTAACTGGGTGATTCCTAACCCGAATTAGTTCTTAACAGGACTTATTGTAAAGCTTTAATAGGCTTGGCTCCTAATAGGGTGAACTTCAAAAGAGTTTAGATAGCTATCCTTGTGAGTCTCATCTCACCGTGGTTTTTACCTATTTGGGTTTTCCACGTATAAACATTTGTGTCAAGTGGTGAATGCTTTTGTGGTTGTGATCTTATTTGTTGATTTGGTTAACTTCTGATAAGGCATGTTAAGTAGAAGCATTGAGAGTTAAATATGTTGAGTTATGGTTAAGCATTGTTGATGTTTACAAGATTGAAGTTGTTTACGATTAAAGTTGTCATAATAGTTAAACCGTTTGATGTCAAGTATTCCTATGAATATTGATCTTAACTGAGATATGTTTCCTTTATTTGACTGAGTTTGAGTTCGGGAAATTTGTATCAGTTTTTCAATATACTGATTCACCCCCACTCTTAGTATTCTACCGGATACTTATTCTTTCATCATACCATGAATTGGTATCAGAGCATCTCAGGTCCTCTTAATCTAAAAGCTTAATAGCTTGAGGAAAAGATCTTGTAGATCATGATGAAGAAAGAAGGTCTGAAGTTCAACAAAGATAACTATAGAATATGGAGTGACAGAATGAAGATTTACATTAAGAGTCTTGGTAGTCAGTATTGGGATCATATAGAAAATAAGTATACTACACCTACTAGACCCCTGACTGATAATCAAAAGAAAGAACAACAAGAAAATCACCAGGCATTAGAAGCTATTGTCAGTTCCCTATCTAATACTGAAAAATGTAGATGTTCATGGTCTTGAAACTGCATATGAAGTATGGAAGAAATTAGAAGAGATTTATAGCGGTGATGAACATGTTAAGATTGCCAAAGAGGAGAGTTTAAGAGGAAAGTTTGATGACATGAGAATGTCTGAAAGTGAGAATATCCAGCAGTACGGTCAAAGGATTAAAGAGATGGTTGGTGAGATAAAGAGTGTAGGAGGGAAAGTGGAAGATGCCACAGTAATCAGTAAGGTACTGAGAACTCTACTACCGGTCTATGCTATCCGAGTTTTAGCTATTCAGGAGCTGAAATCCATTGACAAGACAAAGGTAACTCTTGACTCTATTATTGGCAAACTTACTGCTTTTGAACTAAATGGCTATGATGGTAGTGTATAGAAATCAGAATATGCATTTAGAGCTTCTGTCTCTAACCCATATGTGAGAAGAAGTAGAGATATCGGCCACAACTATGAATCTAGATCCAGCAGAGATGCTGAAGATGAAGACAACTTAGTGGAACTTGAAGCATTGTTGGCAAAACAACTGCCTAGAGGCACTAGTAAATATAGAGGTAAGCTAACTTAAAAATGTTTTGCATGCAACAAGATTGGTCATATAGCAGCAAATTTCCCTAATGGTGAAAATGAATACAAGAGAGACAAATTTAAGAAGTACAAGGGTAAAGGCAAGAGAGATTGTCTTGTAGCTATTGACAGTGTTATTACTGATGAAGAATCTGATGATGATGCTAGTGAAGATATTGTGTTTGTAGCTATTAAAGAAGAAATATCAGATCAGAAGGCACTAGTATCCAGAATGGATAACTCTGATGATTGGATCATTGATAGTGGTTGTTCACATCACATGACCGGTGATCTGAGCAAATTTCTTTCCTTGAAGGAATTTGATGGTGGTGTTGTCAGATTTGGCAATGACTCACCCTGTATGGTTAAAGGTAAGGGACTTATTTCTCTTAATGGGAAGAACAGTGTTGATGATGTCTATTGGGTTGAAGGCCTAAAGCACAATCTTTTAAGTGTGGCACAACTTAATGACAGAGGATACCCACTGGAGTTTAGAAATGGAATGTGCAAGATCTTTGACAACAAAGGTGAATTGATTGCAATCGGGAAACAGACTAGAGGTAATCTATTTCATCTTAATCCTAAAGTTAGCAATTGTTTGATTGCAAAAATAGATGATAGGTGGCTTTGGCATATAAATTTTGACAATATTGTTAAAATAAGCAAGTCCAAGACAGTAAGAGGTCTGCCTCAGCTAGACTAACCGGTTAATGCTCTTTGTAAAGAATGTCAACTAGGAAAAATGACTTCTTCAACTTTTAAGAGCAAGTCCTTCTTAGCAGAGCACTCGTTAGATTTGGTTCATATAGATCTATGTGGACCAATAAGAACAAGAAGCATTCAAGGTGACAGATACTTCATGATCTTCACTGATGATTGTTCAAGGATTATGTGGGTCACATTCTTGAAGGATAAGAATGAAGCTTTTGGTAAATTCAAGGCATTCAGAGCCTTAGCTGAGAAAGAGAGTGGAAAAAAGATAAAATGTCTAAGAACATATCAAGGTGGAGAATTCACTTATGTGGAGTTCACTAAGTATTGTGATGATAATAGTATAAAGCAGCAACTTTCTGCACCAAGGACACCTTAGCAGAATGGTATAGCAGAGAGAAACAATTGGTCAATGGTTGAAGCTGCTAGGATTATATTGATACAAGGAGGTGTAACAAAAACATTTTAGAAAGAAGTTGTAAGTACAGCTGTCTACACAATGAACCGAGTTCTGGTGAAAAGAGGTACGGACAAGACCCCATATGAGTACTGGTATGGGAGATCACCTGATGTTAGCTATTTTAAGATATTTGGAAGCAAATGTTTTATTAAAAGAGGTGATTACATAAGCAATTTTGAAGCTAAGAGTGATGAAGGCATATTTCTTGGCTATTCCACCAAGAGTAAGGCCTATAAATGCTTCAACAACCAGACACAGAAAATTGTTGAGAGTGTTGATGTTCATGTAGATGAATGTCCTAAAGTTTTTGAAGGAACCAGTTCTGAGAAGAAGGATGAAGATCCTTGCATTTTTCTTTTGGAACCTGAAACTGTTAAATCAGAAACCGGTAAAGAAAATCCTGATGTACTTGTTCAACCGAAACAAATAAATTCAGAGGAAGATGATAATGAAGAAGTTGAACCTGAAGAGAATTATCATGTTATTCCTAGGTATGTGAGACTGAATCACAGTCTTGAACAGATAATTGGGGATAAGGATGTCGGTGTACTAACTAGAAGGAGAATAAGAGAGAACTCTTGCATGATCTCTACCTTTGAACCTAGAAGTGCTAAGGAGACATTTGATGATGATCATTGGGTGAAAGCTACGGAGGAGGAGTTGGATCGAATTGAAAAGAACAACACTTGGACCCTGGTACCTCAACTGGTAAACAAGAATGTTATAGGTACTAAATGGGTGTTTAGAAACAAATTAAATGAATATGGTGTTGTAGTTCACAATAAGGAAATATTAGTATGCAAAGGTTATGCACAAGAAGAAGGAGAGGATTATGGAGAAACTTTTGCACCAGTAGAAAGACTAGAAGGTGTCAGAACATTGCTTGCATTTGCAGGTCATAAGAAGTTCAAGGTATACTAGATAGATGTTAAGTCTGCATTCTTGAATGGGATACTGAAAGAAGAGGTTTATATAGAGAAGCTTGATGGTTATGCATTAATAGATAAGGAAGACATGGTATGCAAATTGCATAAAGCCTTGTATGGATTAAAGCAGACACCCAAAGCATGGTATGAATGGCTTCATACTCATATGATGAAGATAGGCTTTGCTAGAATCCGTGATGACAACAATATTTATCTCAAGTCTGAAGGAGATGAAATACTGGTCAGTGAAGTATTTGTAGATGACATTATATTTGGAGGTAATGATGACATGAGTAATTGTTTTGCAGATGAAATGAAGAATGAATTTGAGATGTCATTAGTAGGGAAAATAAAAAAATTCATAGGCTTACAGATATAGCAAATGAAGAATGGTATTTTCATTACTCAATCCAAGTATGTGAAGAGGTTTTGAAGACTTTCGATATGAGTGACTATAAACCAGTTGGAACCCCAATGGTTACAGGTTGTAAATTGTCCAAGGAAGATGCATCTAAGTCTGTAGATGAAAAGGAATATAGGTCAATGATTGGCAAATTACACTATGTTGTTCACAATCGATCGGATATTGCCCATGCAGTTGGTATTGTTGCTAGATTTCAAAAGAATCCAAAGGAGGCACATCTGATGGCAACCAAGAGAATTTTTAGATATCTGAAAGGTATTGTTGACTATGGGCTATGGTATCCATATGGTGGAAATTTTGATTTGAAAGCATACACAAATATTGATTGGGCAGGAAATATTGATGACCGGAAGAGTACTACTGATGGAGCATTCTTTCTAGGAGGAAGGCTAGTTTCATGGAGTAGTAAAAAGCAGAGTTGCACTTCACAATCTATTGTTGAAGTTGAGTATGTAGCAACTTACATGAATTGCACACAAGCTATGTGGATGAGGCACATTTTGGAAGGTTTGAAGATGGAAATCTCAGAACCAATAAAGATTTTGTGTGATAATACAAGTGCAATAAACATTTCTAAAAATATTGTTTTGCATGCAAGGACTAAGCACATTGAATTGAAATATCACTTCTTGAGGGAAAAAGTTCAAAGTAAAGATGTTATCTTGGAGCATGATTCTACCAAGGAGCAGTTTGCAAATATCTTTACCAAACCTTTGCCTAAGACCACTTTCGAGTATCTCAGAAGTCAATTGGGGGTTGTCCCTCTTCATGAAGCTAGTTGAGCATGATGTTGATTGCATCAGTCCCTGAACCACTTGCAGAATTTTACATGGATTGATGAAGAAGTGGATGTATTCCACAGGGGGAGCATCAAGTTGCAGAATGATGTTGATGCATAGTGAGAGCAAAATTACTTGTTTTACTTTCACTTTGGCATTGATGTCAAAGGGGGAGAATAATTATGTGATTGAGGAGAAGAATTATGTGTCTAATTAGGTGAACCAGCGGCAAGTTGAAGACAAACAGAGCAAGGTGAATAATTGGTAATGTAAACCAGGATTCCTATTCACCAATCTCAATAGCAATTAGAGGCATTGATATTTGTATTGCCATCAATGCCAAAGGGGGATATTGTTGGCATTTTGAGTTTGTTGGCATTTTGTATAGAGATTGCATTAATGATATGTTGTCATTGATGTCAATTGAATCGGTAATGGTATTCATGTTATTGCTGATATTTGTTTTTTATATTGGCTAGTAACCCGTAAGAAGATCTTTGTGGAAGGTGTTGTAAACTGGTGTAAAGGGTTAAACCTTTCTATGTAATGTAATTGGTAAACCCTATCAGTTGTTAAACCCTAACTGATCAAGTTTGATGGTTTATTATCTGATAAGAGGTAATGATGGAGACACATGTGATCATTGTATGAGGATATGTTCAAATTGTTTTGGCACGTTTGTTTATTGTCTAGTGAAGGAGGAAAGCGGATTGCATCTAATGCACAGCGTGTGATCAGTTACAAAGTCCGATGAAGCGGTGATCATGGAGTGGCTGGAATTTTCTTGAAGAATGTGAAGAGATTGTCATGATTTCTAACGGTCAAGATTGTACCAACTTGTTTGTAATCTCAATGATGAGAATTAGGTTTTTGTTGTGTTACCGACCTAATTGATTTGTATTTAAGGTCGATGAAGTTGATTGTAAAGGTTATTGGCAAGATTGATAGAAACTTGTTGAGTGTGTAGTTGCCTAACCAGTGAATGGATCTACACTTTGAGTGAAGGCAGATTGAAGCTTAGAAGGATCTAATCAAGAAAATATAGTGCTACTTAAACAGATCAAGAAAACCTGTTGTTTTCTAACAATTACGGTAGAAGTGAAATCCCTTTACCGGGTAAGCTCTAAAAAGCTTGGTTACTCATTAAATCCTCTAACAAGGTGGTCCATTAGCTTGGATTATTAAATCCTCCAGCGAGGTTACTCCTAACAGGGTATTGTGCTTTTCATCAAGGCATATTTGTAAATCCCTTAACCGGGTGATTCCTAACCAGAATTAGTTCTTAACAAGACTTATTGTAAAGCTTTAACAGGCTTGGCTCCTTATAGGGAAAACTTTAGAAGAGTTCAGATAGCTATCCTTGTGAGTCTCATCTCACCGTGATTTTTACCTATTTGGGTTTTCCACGTATAAACATTTGTGTCAAGTGGTGAATGCTTTTGTGTTTGTGATCTTATTTGTTGATTTGGTTAACTTCTGATAAGGCATGTTAATTAGAAGCATTGAGAGTTGAATATGTTGAGTTATGATTAAGCATTGTTGATGTTTACAAGATTGAAGTTGTTTACTGTTAAAGTTGTCATAATAGTTAAACCGGTTGATGTCAAGTATTCCAAAGAATATTGATCTTGACTAAGATATGTTTCCTTTGTTTGATTGAGTTTGATTTTGGGAACTTTGTATCAGTTTTTCAATATACTGATTCACCCCCCCCCCCCTCTCAGTATTCTACTAGATACTTATTCTTTCATCATACCATCAGAATGAATGAAAATTTCAAAACTTTTTAAAAATTTGTGGAGGGCTTAATGCCACACTCTAAACACCATGCAAAAGGAAGGCACTCTTTTCAAGGGATAGTGGCACAAGGGTTTCCAATGCAAATGCTTGAAACCTTAAAAATTGTGGGGTCTCGTGTGGAGTGCAGAGCCCAAGGGCTTAAAATACAATGCAACCCATGTTTAATGAGTGCAGAGACTGACAACGGGAGGCATACCCCACCCCGTGTGAAGGGGTCTTCAAAGTGTCGTAGGGTTTTTTTTTTAGTTTTATATTAAAAAGTGAGAAAAAAAACTTTTAAAAAACACTTCGATGGGGGGTTAAGTCTACACCCCATAGCCCATTATAGTGGGGTTTGTCCCTTGTACAAGGCATGGGGCTTTATACCCACTGTCTGTACAAGGTGCAGGATTGCGTGGAGCCCGAGGGCTCTAGGAAGCTGCTTGCAATACCTTCAGGTACCCAAAAAAATCTTTATATATATATATATATATATATATATATATATATATATATATATATTGATTGGTAAGAGGCCGAGGCCAAGAATTTTATTAATTATTTTAAAGTTTACAGCACATTACTCCACTTGTGCGGGTGCCGGTAGGAAAGAGTGGAGGTGAGAAAACCTCCGGCCTTGCCCGGGACCATAGTCCAGCTTAACTTACATAATATACAATAATTCCAAATTTTACTACAACAAAACCAGCAGACCCTAGGCTAGGGTAATCAGGAGGGGTGTTTCTATTTTACCCCTCCCTTACAAGCCCTTATTTGCCACTTTCATAAATAAGAAGTACATGTCACTTAAAATCCATCTTTTATAGCTCTGTAGATGATCTTTGATTGTTTAGTATCCATGATTGCTCGGAGCCTACCTGTTTGGCCTGCATGGTTAGTTGCTCAAACACTAGACAGGTTGTTAGTATCACTCAGCCCATTATAATAAATGAAAATTTTACTGTCCAACTGGAAAGATACCTTAATAAACTTATCTTGTGAAACCTATCCTCTAAGAACATTCATACGAGATATAAAACTTAAAACTAAGTTAGGTATCAAATTCATTAATGCCCCAACATGATCGACCCATGACCAAGCCATATAAGGAATCTCTCACTTACCAACTATTGTTAATGCTCCTGGATGCGGTCCCTGAGAGAGAAGGGATACAGGCTACAATAACAAGGGTAGGTAAATGGGATTCAATCGATCTCACCTCCCTTCCTTTGAAATTATAACAGAGAGGATGATGGGGTATGTTTCTGTTGGGCTGGATATAAATAGCTATCCCAGCCCTCAATTTGCCTATTAACCACCTTTAAACCATAGTCTATAAGATATGACATGCAAGATAGCTAATTATAGAAATTCAGCAGGTGGTCATCAAAGACTCTCCTGGATTCATATATAAAGATATTCCTTTAGTGAGTGTAAGTGCCAATGATTACATACTTTCACATGTGTTCTAAAGTAAAATTAAGAATTGTTGGGTCTATAGAATAGAAAGGTAAAGTATAACTGCCTAGACTATGTCTTAAGGATTCAATACCCCCTAATAATTTGACCCAGTACTGATAACTGTGATTAGGGTCTTATTTACTCAAAAGAGTCTTCTGCTTTGAATCAAATCAAACAAGAAAATCTTCTGCAAATATGACCCCGATCTTCTATCAATAATTATACCCTAATGAGACTGTAGGTATGAAAAAAGATTGCGAGGTGGGATAGGAATGAAGTATACTTCGGGGACTAAAAATTTGGAGGAGGGCATGAACAAGAAAAAAGGACCATGGAAAATTTACCAAATTTTGTATAAGTATTTATATAGGTAAACGTCCATAAAATTCTTGAAAGATAACACAGAGTCACAGAGTAAATATGTATATATATATATATGCATATGAGGGTATGTCTGTATATATATGCATATGAGAGTATGTCTGTATATATATCAGTATATGTGAGTATATATATTTGAATGTAGGTATCTATAGGTATCTGAGTATATATCTGAAGATGACATTGAGCTCGCCTAGGGCTAGAAATGACTAGTGGAAACTGGGACTACCATTAAAAGGGGCTAGAAATGACAAATGCCCTTCCTGGGCCATTATCCTTTCCTACTCGGCTTTTGAGAAGAGCGAAGTCCAGAGCTCCCTGGGGTCTCTGCAGAGAGGGCATCAGGGGAGCGGGGGATGGGCATGTGATCAGGGATAACCGTAATATTTTCTGCTTCCAAATAATTCTGCAACCACTTCTCTCGTGGGGGTTTCTTTACTAGGAGGATCCAAGAGAGAAATAGGAAGTTCCTGCTCCTTACAGAGCGTAGAGCTTCGAAAGCCATTTGGTCTTCAATAACTAGAATAGGGAAACGAGGAACCGGTTTGTTATTCCTGCAAAAGACATCATAGTCCTAAGGCTTGGGAGCTGTAAGTTCATCATCTATGTTCACCAGAACCCATTCCAATTCGCCAAGAATGTCTTTGATGAAGACTTTCTTACATAATTTCACCACCACCTCCCTATCCCTCTCGAAATACATTGCTAAGGCTAGAAACATTGCAGCAATATCTGAGTTGGCTCGAGTTCGGTCCTCGTTCATTATGAAATCCTTCCCAAGAAATTTCATAAACACTCCAGAAATCAGAGGGTTCTGTTGAACAAGGATACCTTTCAGTCTCTCTTCTTTAATTTCCCCCACAAATGCCATCTGGCGTTTCAACCCCATAAGTCTGAGCGTTGTATCCATTGTTGCTTAGCAGGAAGATACTCAACATTCCAAAGAAGGTCTCGCACTCTATCAACTTAATAATGAGCAGTTACTAAATAGTAAATATCAAGCAAGGAATGTGCATTTCAAGACGAGAGAACATTAATATTACCTTGCCGCCACCAAGCCTCGGTTAACTCAACTGTCCCATCACTGCGGCAGCATTACTCCTCTTTCGCTGTTAGCCGTCAAAATAGGCTTTGATCGAGAAAGGAGCTGACGTATGGTATCATCAATAATGATTCATATGGCTACTAGAGTCCTCCAACTAAAGGGTTCAGATAATAGAGAATAAAGTTGTGGATACCTTGAAAAGCTTGGGTTTTAGCGAAAGGCTATCTATACATTAATAGAGTTAGCTCTATATGAACTCATGTTTATAATCCTAAACTTATTTAATGTATGGATTAGTCTTCTTCTAATCCCAAAGCCTATGACATTGTGGTTAACTTTAAGTATTACCCGAGAAGAAAGAAGAAAGATACTACTTATATCACAAGGTGTCCCTTTATTTAGAGCCTGTCTAAAAAGGTTTAAAGGGGAAAATCCTCAAGGATTAATTAAAAAAGTGAATATTTAACCAATGGCTCTAAAGATTCTAAAGGTAGACTTGCAAGGGCTCGAAGCCTATCTAAGGCATAGATAAGTTTGAGATATCTGGTTAAATGTATATAGATCTTAATAAATATGATTATATATGTAAAACTTCTACATGAAATGTATTTATATATATATATTTAACCGATGGCTCTGAAGATTCTGAAGGTAGACTTACAAGGGTTCGGAGCCTTTCTGAGGCATAAATAAGTTTGAAATACATGGTTAAAAGTCTATAGATCTTAATAAATATGATTATATATATAAAACTTCTACATGAAATGTATTTATATATATGAGGATTTGTATTTATAGATATAACTTTCTCACGGATATGTGGATATATGTAAGTATATATATCACATTTGGAAAATATATGTGTGGATATCTATATATACATACATATATGCCTGCATACATCCATACATCCATACATATATGTGTTTATATATCTATCTATTTGTATTGATGTATGAATGTATGTTTGTAATTGTATCTATGTGTATATACCCACATGCATATATAACCAGACTTGTGCATATATACTTAAAGTATATTCAAATATCCAGCAAATGTATTTTGGAAGAAGTTGAGGACGCCCAGAATCTATTCCTAGATCTAAATATAGAGGTGAGAACTAACTATGGATGATAAGATATATCTGTAAGGTAGATGATTTTCTGAACACCTTGGTTCTAGGAGTAGATTGAAAATGGATTATAGATCAAGGAGTGAAGATAGAAAGGGCAGAACTTATCTTAGGTAGGAAAGGACGGGAATTTGATGCCATCAGCCCCCAAGTTATCCAGCTCATCTGCCCTTTTATTGCCCTCCCTATAGATGTGATTAACTGTAAACCTATCAAAACCTTTGCATAGATCCAGAGCCTTTGATAAAAAGGTATTAAGTTTCCAATTGGGGATGCTACCTTTTCTAAGAGCATTGACAATTATAGCCAAATCACCCTCAATATCTAAGCACTTCGCTTCAAGTTTCCTACATAAGAGAAAACCTTCCACCAGGGCCAACAGTTCTGCCCAATTGTTTGTAATAATGCCAACTGGAGAAGCAAGGGATGCTACTTCCTTGCCTTCCCAATTGTGCACAACGCATCCTATCCCTACTTGCCCTAGGTTGCCCCGGGAAGCCCCATCAAAGTTTAACTTCAACCACCCTTCATCAGGGGGGTGCCATCTGCATGATGCTCTAGGTTGAAGGCTGGTCATAGGGCCTACACCTACAGAGGGGGGAAAGGAAAAACCTTCCCAACATTTTTTAATCTTTTCATCCCAGTAAGATATGGAAGCATTTTTAAGTGAACCAGAGGAAAGTCTGTTATTTACAAGCTCTGTGATAACTGACTCTATTTTATTAATGATTCTTAGGACATCTAGTTTTTCATTCTTAAAGATGCGCCTATTTCTTTCTTTCCAAAGTTCCCACATTATGGATGATGGGAGAGCTCTCCACAATCCTTCGAAGAGACAGCCTCTCTTAAGAAGAGGCCAAGCCGTAAGCATCCCTAAGATGGTGTTGGGAAAGGCTGCAGACCATTCAAGTTTATTGGTAAACCATATCCAGCATTGATGAGCATAGGGACAGTTAAGGAGAATATGATTGGTGTCCTCTTCCTCTGCTTCGCATAGGGGACATCTACTAGGATCCTCATAGCCCATATGCCTAAATTTGTCCGCAGTGAGGAGTTTGCTTTGGATTGCAAGCCAAGAGAAAATGCCTGCCTTAGGCAAACAGTTCCTATCCCAGCAAAGATTAAGTGGAAGTTCTACCTTAGGCCTTAAAACTGCTTTGGATATGTGAGAGTACCCATCCTTGGCATTGTATTCTCCTTTTAAGGAGCCTTCCCATACAAGCTTGTCCTTATCATGACTTAGGACAAAGTTCCTAGAATTGAGAATGGACCAGAGTTTGTGCTTGTCCCCAATCGGGATGACTTCATCATCCCTTTCGATCCATTGCTAGCCAACCCCCTCCTTTGAAGGGGATAGGTAAATGTTTAACAGGGGACCTCTTTTTGCTTCGAGAAGGACTCATGTAGTCCTGAAGTCATGGATGTTTTCAATGGCTTTATAACCTCCCTAGGAATCTGACCAAAAGAGAGCTTTGTCCCCTGAGCCTAAGTTCTAAGTAAGCCTATCCGTGATGATCTTACTACATTCAAGCATAAAATTCCAAAGGCAGGAGCCTCTGGGGGGTTGGGCTCCCTAAATATTTGGGATGGGTCATCTCCATTAAGGTACTTAAGGTTAAGTGATCTTGCCCATTTAAGATGTGGGTATTTGAATAATCTCCATACCAACTTTGCCCCCAATGCTCTTCCTTGGACTCGAAGGTTTTTTATGCCAATACTCCCATCCTCTTTGGGTGAGCATATCTTGTCCCAAGAGATAAGTGAGATTTTGTGGTTGTTATTAGTTCCCTACCAGAAGAAAGTTCTAAGATGCTTATTGATTTCAACAAGTTTGGAAGAGGATAGCCACTGAAGGGAAAGCTAGAAAATGGGCATAGCTGATAAGACTGATTTAACCAAAATAGCTCTACCAGCCGAAGATAGCCATTTCCCTTTCCAAGTGCTGATTCTAGATTTGATCTTATCCACTAAGTTATTCCATAAATTAGAGGGTCTCCTACCTCTGTCAAGGGGAATGCCTAAATATTTGCAAGGGAGGGATCTTATACTAATTTCTAGGACTCTGCAAATGTCTTTTTCTAGAGGGGGGTCTATGTTGAACATAAAGATAGCAGATTTAGCGAGATTAACCTCTTGACCTGAGGCTCTCATGTAGGAATTGAGAATATTTTTAAAAGCGCGGGCCTCCCCTATGGCACCTTGTCCAAAGAGCATTGTGTCATCCACAAATTGCTAGTGGGTAAAGGAGGGAAGGCCACTGGTGATGGGAATACCTTGAATCTTCCCTTTCTTTTTGGCCATCATAATAGCTCTTCCCAGGGCTTCAACCATAATGATAAAAAGAAAGGGAGATATAGGGTCCCCCTGCCTAAGCCCTCTCGAGCTACTAAAGAAGCCTACTGGGGAGCCATTAACTAGAACCAAGAATCTAGGGGTGGATATGCATTCGTATATAAGGTTGATCCAAGTTTTTGAAAAGCCAAAGGCTTCCAAGCATTTGCAGAGGAAGTGCCAGTCAACTTTGTCATAAGCTTTACTAATGTCCAATTTGATTAACATGCTTGGTGATTTGTTAAGCCAAACTGAATGCAAAGCTTCCTGGGTGATAATCACCCCATCATAGATTGATCTTTCCATAATGAAGCCAGTTTGTTCTTCACTGATAATTAAGGGAAGGAGATTTTGGAGTCTAGCTGCTAAGGTTTTAGTTAAAAGTTTGTATAAAGTGTTGCAAAGAGCAATTGGTCTAAAGTCATTGAAGCTCTCTGGGTTTTCTTTTTTTGGAATGAGGGCAAGGAAGGTGTTGTTGACTTCTTTAAGAATCTTTCCTGAGTTCCTTACCCCTTCCAAGGCCTCCATGATTTATGTTCCCATAAAATCCCAGCATTTTTGAAAAAAGCTAATGGGGAAGCCATTTGGACCTGGAGCTTTGTCTGGATTCATCTTGAAGAGGGTAGATTTAACCTCCTCCATAGAGAATTTCTTTAAAAGGGTTTGGTTGTGGTCATTGGTTATGAGTTTCGGGATATTCTTAATGAAGTTGAGTTGTCCCTTAAGGTCAGAACCTTCAAGATTGTTTAGGATATTCTCATAGAACTTAGCTGCTTCAGACGCTACCATATCTGGTTCAGACAGGATGGAACCATGGTTGTTCATAATTTGAGAAATTTGATTCACCCCTCTCCTTTGCTTGGTGCTATTGTGGAAGAACTTAGTATTTCGGTCCCCCTCCTTCAGCCAAGTCTCTCTAGACTTTTGTTTCCAAAAAATCTCTTCGCAGGATAGAATCTTTCCATATTCTGAGAGAAGGGCCTTCTCCTTAAGGAAAAGATGCTCATCCATCCCTCTCTCTAGGACCTCAATATTAACCCTATTGAGATCATTCTCTATTGATGTTTTTTTGTCAAAGATGTTACCAAATTTGGTCCTATTCCACTCTAAGAGCTTCCTTTTTATAAGTTTTAGCTTACTTGCAACAATAAACATCTTCAAACCTGAGAAAGTGGAGCTACTCCACCATTTTTCAAGTAAGCTTAGAAAGTTATCATCTCTAAACCACATATTCTCAAATTTGAAGGGACATTTTTTGGGGGTATAGTCTAATAATAAGTTTAATTGGAGTGGGAAATGGTCTGATCCTGATAAAGGAAGAGGCTCTGCCTTCAAGGAGTAATTCAATTCTGAGAGCCCACCATAGATAAAGAACCTATCAAGTTTCTCTGCTATATTACAAAAACCAGATCTTCTATTGTTCCAAGTAAAGGCATTCTCTGCCGCCTTGATTTCCAGTAGGGAATTCCTGTTGATCCAGAGATTGAAGTCTATAGCTGAAGGAGGAAGCTTGCTGCTTCCTCCTCTTTTATCTGAGGCTTTAGTGATGGCATTAAAATCTCCCCCAATGATACTAAGGTCATTCGGGAAGCTTTTAAGAAAGATCTCAATATCCTTCCATACTTTCACCTTTTCATTGTTCTGGATGGGGCCATAAACATTAATTAGTTTGAATCTGAGGTTATTTTTGTAGTTTACAACCTCTCCTCCTATCCAGTTCTGCTGGATCTCTAGTGGTGTGAACGAAAGGGTTCTAGGATCCCAAATGATAGCCAAGCCCCCTGAAGCACCAGAGGTTGGGGAATGATTAAGTTGTCTAACCCCTAGTTTTTGCCCAAAGATAGATATCTCCGATGCATTCATTTTTGTTTCTTGAATTAATATTAAGTCAGGTTTAGAGTCAGAGATACAACACTTTAAGATGCGTTGTTTGTTAGGGGCATTCAATCCCCTAACATTCCATGTTATGATTTTCATGGCTCTGTGGGGAGGTACTTCCCCTCCCCTACATTAAAAAGAGTAGATATTTTGGATTGACCCCTAGCTTCTCCATCCTTCAATCTCAATTCGGCTAAGGATCTCCTGCCCCTTCTTTTGCTGAATTTAGCACAATCTAGGGAATCTTTGCTTTTAACAGAGCAGAGAATGCCCAAGGTGTTAGGATGCTGATTTTCTGCATTCTCTGATGCTCTGAAGAGATCCTCTATTTCTAAGTTAACTCTAGTAATATTTACTAGATTATTAACGAGGAGATCCCTTTGGCTTTCCAATTCTTCATTATCACAGATTTCATCAATCAATTGATCCATGAGGTCATTTACTACTTCTTCCCCCATGGAATTGGCGATGATATCAACTTCCTTGGATACTTGGTCAGCCTCAGAAGCTATAGTTGTGTTAGGGTTAGCCTCTGGGGATGAAAGACTAGCCTTTTCCTCTAGAGGGGTTATCAGATTGAAACTGGGAAGATTTGATGGGATTGTCGTGAAGTCTTTTCTAGATCTTGGGGAGAGTTACCCTTATCTTTTGAAAGTGATAGGGTAGTAAGATCCCGTAGAGGGGAAGTTTTTAAGGAGTTCTCTCTATCTTATGGGGTAAGAGAGCCTAATGGTGACATAATTGTCATGTCGGATTGTTCAATCTGGGGGAGCCCCTCACAAATTTCCCCTTCTTCCAAATTACCAATCTCGCTATAAGGGTCACCCATAGGAGGGACAAACGATGGAGGTGGTTGGGGCTGAGAACATGGGGACTTAATTAGGGATTTTTGATGACATAGAACCGGAGAAAGAAGATTAGTGCTGAAATTATTAAAGCCTGTGATGGTGAAACCCCCTCCATCCACAAATCTAACTGGTGTTATTCTCGATTCAATGATTAATTTAGGGAAAGCATTTTTTGAGGGGAACTTCCTTGGTCTATCCATTTTGAAAGGACCATTGTAGAAGGGTAATTCAAGAGATAAACTCAGATTATCATACCTTAGTGTTACTAGTTTGATAGTTTTGATGCTTATATTCATGTTGACAATCAGAAGATTGTTAAAGAAGCTTAAAGCTGATTTTTTAGCTTCTACAAATTTGCCTATTTTATTCCCTAAAATTCTTAAAAAGTCATTATTTCTTAATTCAATTGGGATTCTTTCGCGTGATATAGCTCTATTAACCATACATGAATTTAATTGCGAAGGATGAAAGAGGGTATGCCACTCCTAGCAGTCAAACCCTAAGCCCATGAACTCAGATAAACCCTTATTTAGTACTAAATTTTTAAAATTTTGATTACCGCATTCAATAGCTAAGAACTTATCAGGGAGGATGTCAATTTTTACCTGATTATTGAGAGAAGACGCCACCAAGTTGGCAATTTGTTCAGACGGAATCCCCCCACCTTTCCATCGTGCAAAAAACATTCTTTCGTTACAATGCATTTGATACATATCCACTATTTGGGAATCAATATCAATGATTATCCCATTGGGGCTATCTTTGGAAGATTTGCCAGCAGACATTTTAGTGGTTGAAGCCGTGGGACTGTTTGTCTAGTTAGGTTTTACAGAACCTTCCTTCCACCCAGGGTTGGGGTGTCGCTTAAAGTGATTTGATTGCCATTCTGCCTTCTTGTTTTGACACCTTACCGGCTGCCAATTTCAATCCCTGCCTTGGAGCGAAGGAAGGGGAGCCCTAGCCGAAACAACCAGTAGGTATTTTGTTTTAGCAAAGAAAGCTTCCTGCTTGTTGATCCAAGATTTTTCTCTACTCAATTCAATTGCCCTAGCATCATTAGCCAGAATCACAAAACGGTTCCCATAGCCATGATAAACACCTCACAGAGGAAAGGGATGGTCGTAGAGAGAAGACTTGATTCTGTCTTTCGCGAGCATAGTCATTTTCGCATTTTCCATGTTTAATAAATATTAATAATATAAAGTTAGTATTTTCTTAATTTTTAATATATATTTTTTATTTTCCAAATAACTTTTTCAATTTTTTTGATTTTTTATTTTTGGTATTTTCGATTTTTTTTTACAGATTTTCAAAAAATAACAAAATTAAAAGCTTTTCAATATAAAAAACATGCAATTCATAAATATTTTGATAATAATAATTTTTTTTTTCAATTTGTAGAAAAAAATAGATATTTTAAAAAAAATAAAAAAAAATCAGATCCATACCATTTTAAATTTAGTTGTGAAACCACCCAAGATCAATGTGACTAAAGAAAATCAAGACAAGAACCCAGAGATGAATAATAATTTTTTGATGCAGGGAAAAAAAAAATTCAAAAAAATTTCAAGTTCATACCATATTGGGCAGGTGGGCCATAGGACTCATCTGCTAAAAATTTTTGCTTCAAATTTGACTGTGTCAAAAATTGATGAATTGACAATCAATAGTAGCATTTTTGGGCCTTCTGGACACGACGACACTGTTCGTTTGGCTTCAAAATGCACTGAAAAATTAGCTACTCTCCATATCAGCTAATGAAAGCTCTACTTCACACCTTCACCAATTTTGCATCCGGTGTTTGATATGGATGAAACAAAAGGAAGATTTGACTTTCTCGGCTGCTCTGAACTCAATGGTGAGCTTTGATTTTCTCTGGGAAGCTCCAAAACACCTACACTGATAAGAAAGAAATAGGAACCCCCCAGAAGCTATAATTCTTTGAAGCTTTTCTAATTCTTCAAAACATCATAGGATGCAATAGAGATCATACTATGCTTTCAAGAATAAAAATAATCTAGATTCCTTAAAGATCTGATAACCCACAATTCACAGCTAGCTCTGATACCATGTTAAATTTAGTTGTGAAGCCACCCAAGATCAATGTGACTGAAGGAAAGCAAGACAAGAATCCAAGAGCTAAAGAAAACTCAGCACTCTCCCAGCACTGAACTAGACTCACAATTTGAGCTAGTGTTATGATTCTCAGTACTTAGCATAGGGAGAGGTGAGGGCTTGTTTATATAGAAAAATATGGGCATATAAAACCAAGAGGAATAATAAATCCCTATAACCCAAAATAGGAGGGAATTTTACCTACTTGGTAAATGCCAAGTACATGGTTATGCCAACTCAGGTAAAGACAAGAAATGGTTATGGGGAGGTGGCTAATAAATCCAAAAGAGGGTCTGACAGTCAACCACCCAAATGTGGGTGTGAATGACACATGTTATTGTAGGATTTTGCCACATATCCTCATGCTAACCATTCTATTATAACCTAAGAAAGCTTAATAATGTGTAGGAAAAATAATTATTCCCTAACATAAGAGAAAATTAAAAAACCTACTCTAACTCTAATGCTCGTCAAGCAAGCTTTTTAAAAATTGAAGGATGTCTTAACAGAGGCCCCTATTCTTAGAGGACAAAATTGGAGCTTACCATTTCATATACATACGGATGCATCAAATCATTCAATTGGATCAATGTTGGGATAGAAAGAAGGGATATTCATAGGCGATCATCCTATCAAAGGGCAGGTCATTGCAGATCAGTTGGCCGATGCACCACTCATAGGAGATCATCCTCTCATTTCCAATTTTCTAGATGAAGAGATATTCATGATCACAACAGCACAACCATGGAAACTATATTTTGATGGTTCATACACTAGGCACGGCTCGGGGGAAAGCATTCTGTTTATCACACCTCAAGGTGATAGCATCCCGAAGTCTTATAGGCTCACATTTCCATGCACAAACAACATAGCAGAGTATGAGGCCTTGATCACAGGACTCAGGTTAGCCGTACAATGGAAATTACAAGAACTACAAGTATATGGCGATTCCCAACTAGTCATTCGACAAGCAACAGATGAATATCAGACCAAGGATGATAAACTCATGCCATATAAGCAAATGGTGGACAAACTAAAGACATCATTTACTACTATTACTTTTGAGCAGATACCAAGAGATCAGAATCGAGCTGCTGACGCTATGGCTACTATCGCATCTCTCCTAGATCTTCCACAGAATTCAACACGCTATGAGTTCTTGGTAGAACAGCTTTGGATCCCCGCTTATGATATCCCTGAATCCGAAATGATATGTCGCCTTGTCAGTTTTGAATCCCCATGGTACGGTGAGTTCTACACCTATCTCCGCAATCACACCCTTCCTCCCAACCAATCGAATAACCAACGAAAAACCTTCATTCACCAAACTGCTCGATATACCATTATTGCCGACACCCTATACCAATGCGGTCTTGATGGTACTCTCCTTCGATGTCTGGAACAAGATGAGATAACAAAGGCTTTGGAAGCTGTACATGAAGGAATTTGTGGGACTCATTCAAGTGGTCCATCACTATCCAAGAAACTCATGCGAGCTTGATACTATTGGCCATCTATGGAAAAAGATTCTTACTACTTTGTCAGGAAGTGCAAGAAATGCCAAGTTCATGGCGACCTGATACATGCACCAGCACAGGAATTGCAACCAATCACAACACCATGGCCTTTTTGTCAATGGGGTCTTGATCTTGTGGGTAAGATTCATCCATCCTCATCCAATGGCCATAAATTCATTATTACCGCCACCGAATATTTCACAAAGTGGATCGAAGCTGTTCCACTTACCCAAGTCACCGGCAAGCAGATCGCCTCATTCATCCTCAACTACATCATCTGCCGGTATGGTGTACCCATGTCCATCATCACAGATAACGGTCTTCCTTTCAAAAATCAGGATGTCCGTGAACTTTGTGAGAAATTTCATATCCAACACCGCTTTTCCACTCCCTATTACCCACAAGGCAATGGTCAGGCCAAAGCATCCAATAAAAACATCTTGAGGATCCTAAAGAAGACAATCAATGATACCGGTCGTGATTGGCATGTTCAACTAAATCCAGCGCTATGGGCATATCGAACTAGCATCCGAACCCCTACAGGTGCAACTCCTTATTCATTGGTCTATGGTGCAGAAGCTATCTTACCTATTGAAGTCGAGATCCCATCACTATGGGTTTCCTTGCACAATCTCATCGATGATGAAGCATACAGAGTATCCCGTCTTCAGGACTTGGAGCTACTTGATGAGAAGCGACAAGCTACATACAACCATCTCAAAGCCTATCAGCAGCGCATGAGCAGAAGCTACAATCACTGAGTTAGACCTCGTACATTTGAGGTAGGTGATCTTGTTCTACGAGAGAATCCTCGCAACCAACCAACCGAGAACATCAGGGCAAGTTCGAATCAAACTGGCTGGGCCCATATGTTGTCACTGCTATCTTCGGGTCTGGGGCATATCAGTTGGCTACATCAGAAGGAGAACCGCTTGCAAATCCAATCAACAGCATGCACCTCAAACAACTTTATACCTAAGGTGTGCAGAGCATCAGGCTCCCCTGCATACCAGAAAAGACCAAAAACATTCAGAGAAATGTCCTGAAGAAAATACAAAAACATTCAAAAAAGTAAAGAAGAATCATGCATCCAAATGGTGAACAACCACTCTGGTGGCACCTTGGGTAAGTACGATGGTAAAAACCTGGCAAATAGGTGCCACTCGTAAAGGCTATGGCTCCATTGTCTTTCAGACTTGTTGCGATCACACCTACTTCATACATACATCCATCCGTCCACAACCATGGCTTGTTATTTCTCTGCAAATATGATAAATACTTCATGCGTCTAAGCATCCCGCTTTTTCATAGTCATGTCTAAAACTGGGGGCAATGCCTTTATCCTATTGAGGGAAGTGGATTCTACATTGTCTTATGATTCATTAAAACTCTAAATTCAAAAATGTCTCATCAAAAATCCAAAAACATTCAAAAATGTCTCATCAGAAAAATCCAAAAACATTCAAAAATATCTCACCAAAAATACCAAAAACATTCAAAACAAATCAAAATCCAAAAACATCAAAAATCACACAAAAACATGGCAACACCTTGTACATACTCATCCATGCAGATACCAAAACAAACATTGACAAAATACTCACACGATGACCATCTACCAATCGGACTACACAATCCACATCAACACTCAAAAACTGTCTTCAACAAGGATGCATCTTTCCTTACCCAAACAAAGACAAAAAGTGACGTTTTCTTTGACAAGAAAATTATGTTAAGCTATCAAATACTTGGTTGATTTGTGAGTACAATCATTCGTTTATCTGTATCAGGATCTTTCAGCACTGTTTTGTATAGTCTGCGCATTATTTCCGATGAAGTTCTGGGGCATGTACTAATGCTGTGTACGTGGGTAGTTCACCAAGCTACGTGATCTTATGCAAAAATGCAGTCATAGATCACTATGGCTTGCTGACTACAGCGTATACCTCGACCATATGGGCATGAACCATTACCAAGGATCCATATTCTTTATTCTTTATGTATATACTATTTGTTTGCAGGTACAATGCTCTTCCTTTGGTTCCTCCTACCTCATCCAAACTAGATAAAGGTTTTTATCTCTTAGTACGGTATGCACTTGTCTCAGGATATGATCAGCCTAAGATCAAGGAGGACGATCCAAGTCACGCATGAACGGAGATAATCCTTGTCTGTTCCACAAACAATACTCTGGTCGACTTGACCCTTATGTCAAGATGCTTGTATTCTCTTCCAACATTGTAAAGCTCAATGATGAAAATAGAGCACTATGGATCGTCATTTCATCTCATTTGTTTATATATTGCATTCCGTTGCATATCACCCATCCGTTCGCTCATTCATATATAGGCTTTATATGCAAAAATGTGAAAATTAAGCTGGTCTTGGATACAATCACGATCGAGTACTCTGATACATCATCAATACATCATGCAAAGTCTTACAAAACCTTGCATTCCTCATGCTCATATCATCCTCACATTTAGTTGCATCTTGCGTTAAACATTTCGTTGCATCTTGCATTAGACATTTAGTTGCATCTTGCATTACACATTCATGTCATTTTTAACTTTGCATATAGTTTTCATTAATCATTTGCATCATTGCATCAATCATAAATAAGTAGATTTATTCGTGGGATTAACGTTGTCTTTGATTATCTTAAGTCCTTTACTAAGCATTCATATAGTGTTGATTATCCATCATCATTTTGTTATCCTTTATCATTTATTATGGTATACATTCGTTTATCCATTTAGTGAAAAAGTGCATTCATTCATCCATTAATTAAGTATCCTATTATGCTCATTTTAGGATTCATTCACATTTGCATTCATTTATCCTCTTTTTAATTGCATTAAGGTGTAGTTATTAAAACATTAGTTATAGTATCATCACATTATCATTTGTACTTTACATTTTGTTTATCCATATGCATTCATTTAACACATTATCATATAAACATTTGTACTTTACATTTTGTTTTATGCATTCATTTAGACATTATCATATAAACATTTGTACTTTACATTTTGTTTATCCCTATTACATTCATTTCACACATTATCATATAAACATTGGTTCATAACATTTTTTATCCATATTGCATTCATTTGACAAAAGCATCTAGATGCATATCCATACATAACATCATTCATTCAACCATCGCATTTACATCATCACATCAAAGCATCTCATCATTATATCAAAATAGGAAAAACCAAAATCCTGTTCATATATTATCATAAGCATACATCATCATCATGGCATTACAGACATAAAGCATTGCATCAACAAATCAAAACAACTCATACATAAACCTGCATTCATATGTCATTATCATCATCAAAACATGCATATAAGGAACATCTCATCAATACATACATATACACATATCCATCTAAGCAATAAACTCATCATCCTGCATAAAACATCCATACATAATCAACTACATCTCATCAAAATCTGGGATCTCCTCATATATATCATCTCATAATTCAGAGTACAATGAAGCCTACAAAATCGGCTACCAAGAGCCATCCAAGATACAGTCCAAAAAATAAACAATGATACAAATACATACATGCATGAATGCTCTCTCAAATGCCACTATGGCCAGATGTTGTCCCAACACCTCCCCCTGCTCCACCACTGGTGCCTACACCACCTGATCCATCTCTCCGTGGAGGCCTCATCGAACCCGCACTCCCTCCTGCATCCCCTGATCTCTCCCTCCTCAAAGGACCCATCACACCCCCACTGCTCTGCACCCTCTGCAACCGCTCTGATCTGGCCTGCCGCATCTGCGAATAGCTAAGAGCTCGCTGACTGACTGGCACCACCTGCTCATACAAACCCCGCCAGTACTCTATCTCCGCCTGAGCTCGCCGCATCTCCCTCATCACCTCCCCTAAAGGCCCCTGTGCTCCAATCCGCACTCTCTCTTGCAGCTCCGCCAATCTCTCCACTGCAGTATCTCTCTCCCGCAGCACCACCGTCAGCTCCGACTCCTGTGCAAATAGCTGCACATCCCTAGCTGCCACCTCTGCCTCCAAATCCTCTATCCGCGTCTGCAAGCGCACTATAATATGATCCCGTAGATCTCCAGTGGCTCCCTCCCCGGTGTCCATAGCTGCCTCCCCTACACCTCCCTCTCCAGAATTCCCCTCCCCTATGTCCATCGGGATCTCCCTCTCCATCCCCCTCCCACTCAGCTGCACTCCTCTCGGAATCAATGGTCCCTGTGAGATTTGTAGAGGCAGTCCAACTCTCCCTCTCCGCTAACTCCGTATCCCCAATCCTCCTCCACCTCCACCACCCCCTCCACCACCTCCTCCACCACCCCCTCCATCTCCTCCTCCTCCTCCATCTCCTCACCCTCCTGCCCTCCTCCGTCTCCGTCCCCTCTCATCCTCAAATGCTGGGATCAGCTCTGCTGGATCCGATATCCGTCGGATCGGGTGCGCCGCTCAATACTATG